>NC_141875.1:212553646-212856676 GCF_056163025.1 Triticum urartu
GGAGAGAGTAGCTTCTATCAGTGGCCATAGACCAACTTAGGCCAAAAGCCTAAGCTTGGGGGAGTACGTATTTCTCACCGACATTACATTCATGTTCACACACTCATGCCAGTTGTCGGTGCTCATACTTTTTCATTGTACCATCCATGCTAGTTTATTTTCTTTGCTAAGCCTTCTTCTTGTGTGTTCGAAAAAACCTTAAGAAAAACCAAAAAAAATTAGTTGTAGCTTTGAGCTAGTTTACTTTCCATGCTTGTAGTAGTAGTAATTAAAAGAAAACCCAAAAAGATTTCTCGTTCTTCTTTTGCTTGTTGGGAGCTTTTCCGTGTAAATAGTTTTATTTCTTTTCTTGTTCTTTGGGGGTCGAGAGGAGAAGACCATGATGAAAATGTTGAGTGGCTCTCATATGCATTATTGTTGATTTAACCAGGAGCCCATATTACCTTGTATTCTCCCTTGTATTAAATGCTTGCAGATTCTAGCTTAGTCCAATGCATGTGCACTATTATTATTATCCACACCGTTTGGTCGTGTGAGTGAAAGGCAATAATGACGATATATGATGGACTGATTGATATGAGAGAAGCTGGTATGAACTCGACCTATCTTGTTTTTGTAAATATGATTAGTTCATCATTCCTGGTTCAGCCTATTATGAATGAAACATGTTTGCAATGACAATTAGAGATTATAGTTTCCCATGCCATGCTTAATTAGCTAGGAGTTTATAATGGTTTACCTTGAGTGCCAACATGCTATTAAAATGGTTGTGATGTAGTACGATAGGGTGCTATCCTCCTTTGAATGATTCGAGTGGCTTGACTTGGCACATGTTCAAGCATGTAGTGGAAACAAAATCAACATAGACTCCATGATATTTATGTTCATGGTGATTTATATCCTACTCATGCTTGCACTCATTATTGATTAATCTTAACGCATGTTCATGACTGTTGTCGCTCTCTAGTTGGTCGCTTCCCAATCTCTTTCTGGCCTTCACTTGTACTAAGCGAGAATACCGCTTGTGCATCCACTTACATAAACCCCCAAAGTTATTCCACATGAGTCCACCATACCTTCCGATAAGCGGTATCTACTCGCCGTTTCAAGTAAATTTGTATGTGCCAAACTCTAAACCTTCAAATGAAATTCTGTTTTGTATGCTCGAATAGCTCATGTATCAACTAGGGCTATCTATATCTTCCATGCTAGGTGGGTTATTCTCACGATGAGTGGACTCCGCTCATCACTCACGAGAAAATGGCTAGTAACCGGGATGCCCAGTCCCATGCTCAAATCAAAATAATTGCAAACAAAACTCCCCCGGGATTGTTGTTAGTTGGAGGCACCCATTGTTTCGGACAAGCCATGGATTGATGTCTGTTGGTGGTGGGAGAGTATAAAGTTTACCATTCTGTTTGGGAGCCGCCTATAATGTGTGTACCATGGAAGATATCGAGATCTCTTGGTTGTTATGTTGACAATGAAAGTATACCACTCAAAATATTATTTATCTCTGTTTCAAAACTCGAGCTCCGGCACCTCTACAAATCCCTACTCCCCTCTGCGAAGGGCCTATCTATTTACTTTTATGTTGAGTCATCATCCTCTTATTAAAAAGCACAAGTTGGAGAGCACCGCTATCATGCGCATGCATTGCTATTAATTTACATTGAGTATGACTGGATCTCTTTTACCATGAATTACAATGTCTAGTCAGTCCTTGATCTTCAGGGGTGCTCTGCATTTATATTCTGTGGTCTCAGAAAGGGCTAGCGAGATACCATATTGTTATATCGTGTTATAATTGTTTTGAGAAAGTGTTGTCATCCGAGATTTACTATTATTGCTCGCTAGTTGATTATGCCATTGATATGAGTAAACACGAGACCTAAATGTTATGAAGAATATGGTTAGTTCATAATCTTTGCTGAAAACTTGAATGCTGGCTTTACATATTTGCAACAACAAGATCAAACAGAGTTTGTAAAAGTTTTTCTTTATCACTTTCAGTTTGTCAACTGAATTGCTTCAGAACAAGCAAAGGTTTAAGCTTGGGGGAGTTGATAGGTCTCCAACATATCTACTTTTCCAAACACTTTTGCCCTTGTTTTGGACTCTAACTTGCATGATTTGAATGGAACTAACCCGGACTGACGCTGTTTTCAGCAGAATTGCCATGGTGTTATTTTTGTCCAGAAATAGAAGTTCTCGGAATGACTTGAAAATCCACGGAGACATGTTTTGGAATTAATAAAAATACTAGCTAAAGAATCAGCATTAGGGGGCCCACACCCTGTCCACGAGGGTGTAGAGCGCCCTCCCCCCTGGGGCTCCCCCTGCCTCGTGGGTTCCCTGAGACTCCACCGACGTCAACTCCAACTCCATATATTCACGTTCGGGGAGAAAAAAATAAGAGAGAAGGATTCATCGCGTTTTATGATACGAAGCCACCGCCAAGCCCTAATCTTCATCGGGAGGGCTGATCTGGAGTCCGTTCGGGGCTCCGGAGAGGGGAATCCGTCGCCATCGTCATCATCAACCTTCCTCCATCACCAATTTCATGATGCTCTCCGCCGTGAGTGAGTAATCCCATCGTAGGCTTGCTGGACGGTGATGGGTTGGATGAGATTTACCATGTAACCGAGTTACTTTTGTTAGGGTTTGATCCCTAGTATCCATTATGTTCTAAGATTGATGTTGCTATGACTTTGCTATGCTTAATGCTTGTCACTACGGCCCGAGTGCCATGATTTCAGATCTGAACCTATTGTGTTTTCATGAATATATGTGAGTTCTTGATCCTATCTTGCAAGTCAATAGTCACCTACTATGTGTTATGATCCGGTAACCGGAAGTGACAATAATCGGGACCACTCCTGGTGATGACCATAGTTTGAGGAGTTCATGTATTCACTAAGTGTTAATGCTTTGGTCCGGTACTCTATTAAAAGGAGGCCTTAATATCCCTTAGTTTCCAATAGGACCCCGCTGCCATGGGAGGGTAGGACAAAAGATGTCATGCAAGTTCTTTTCCGTAAGCACGTATGACTATATTCGGAATACATGCCTACATTACATTGATGAACTGGAGCTAGTTCTGTGTCACCCTATGTTATAACTGTTGCATGAGGAATCACATTCGACATAATTATCCATCATTGATCCATTGCCTACGATCTTTTCACATATTGATCTTTGCTTAGTTACTTTTCCGTTGCCACTGTTACAATTGCTACAAAAAACTATTGTTACTTCTGCCACCATTACCGTTACTTCCATACTACTTTGCGACTAAATATTTTGCTGCAGATATTAAGTCTTTCAGGTGTGGTTGAATTGCCAACTCAACTGCTAATACTTGAGAATATTCTTTGGCTCCCCTTGTGTCGAATCAGTAAATTTGGGTTGAATACTCTACCCTCGAAAACGGTTGCCATCCCCTATACTTGTGCATTATCACGTCGCCAGGAGGGACAAGTGATAAGTCTTCAACGTATCTGTAATTTTGGATTGCTCCATGCTATTATATTATCTATTTTGGATGTTGATGGGCTTATTTTTACACTTTTATACTATTTTTGGGACTAACCTATTAACCGGAGGCCCGGCCCAAATTGCTGTTTTTTTGCTTATTTTAGAGTTTCGCCGAAAAGGAATATCAAACGGAGTCCAAATGGAATGAAACCTTCGGGAGCGTTATTTTTGGAACAAACGTGATCCAGGAGACTTGGAGTGGGCGTCAAGAAGCAATCGAGGAGGCCACGAGGCAGGGGGCGTGCCCACCCCCCTGGGAGCGCCCTCCACCCTCATGGGCCCCTCATTGCTCCACCAGCGTACTTCTTCCTCCTATATATATCCATATACCCCGCAAACATCCAGGAGCACCACGAAACCCTATTTCCACCGCCGCAACCTTCTGTACCCAAGAGATCCCATCTTCGGGCCTTTTCCGGAGCTCCGCCGGAGGGGGCATTGATCACGGAGGTCCTCTACATCAACTCCATGGCCCCTCCAATGATGTGTGAGTAGTTTACTTCAGACCTTCGGGTCCATAGCTAGTAGCTAGATGGCTTCTTCTCTCTCTTTGGATCTCAATACAAAGTTCTCCTCGATTCTCTTGGAGATCTATTCGATGTAATCTTCTTTTGCGGTGTGTTTGTCGAGATCCGATGAATTGTGGGTTTATGATCAAGTTTATCTATGAAAAATATTTGAATCTCCTCTGAATTCTTTTATGCATGATTGGTTTATCTTTGCAAGTCTCTTCGAATTATCAGTTTGGTTTGGCCTACTAGATTGATCTTTCTTGCAATGGGAGAAGTGCTTAGCTTTGGGTTCAATCCTGCGGTGCTCGATCCCAGTGACAGAAAGGGAAACGACACATATTGTATTGTTTCCATCGAGGATAAAAAGATGGGGTTGACATATATTGCATGAGTTTATCCCTCTACATCGTGTCATCTTGCTTAAGGCGTTACTCTGTTCTTATGAACTTAATACTCTAGATGCATGCTGGATAGCGGTCGATGTGTGGAGTAATAGTAGTAGATGCAGAACCATTTCGGTCTACTTGTCTCGGACGTGATGCCTATATGCATGATCATTCCTAGATATTCTCATAATTATTCGCTTTTCTATCAATTGCTCGACAGTAATTTGTTCACCACTGTAATACTTATGCTTTCTTGAGAGAAGCCACTAGTGAAACCTATGGCCCCCGGGTCTATTCTCCATCATACAAGTTTCCAATCTACTTTATTTTGAAATCTTTACTTTCAATCTATATCATAAAAATACCAAAAATATTTATCTTATTATTATCATCTCTATCAGATCTCACTCTTGCAAGTGGCCGTGGAAGGATTGACAACCCCTTTATCGCATTGGTTGCGAGGTTCTTATTTGTTTGTGTAGGTACGAGGTGACTCGCGCGTGGTCTCCGACTGGATTGATACCTTGGTTCTCAAAAACGGAGGGAAATACTTACGCTGCTTTACTGCATCACCCTTTCCTCTTCAAGGGAAAACCAACGCAATGCTCAAGAGGTAGGAAGAAGGATTTCTGGCGCCGTTGCCGGGGAGATCTACGCCAAGTCAAGACATACCAAGTACCCATCACAACTCTTACCCTTCGCATTACATTATTTTCCATTTGCCTCTCGTTTTCCTCTCCCCCACTTCACCCTTGCCGTTTTATTCGCCCTTCTTCTGTTCGTCTTTCCATTTGCTTTGATGTCCTACTTAGCTCGTTTGCTCGTTTGGCTGGAATAGTTGTTTATTTATTGCTAAACAGAGAACCTAAGATCTATGGATCCTCATCTGTTTGCTAATCTTTTTAAGAGATCCAATTATGATGAACCAATTGCTAGTGAGTTTTGTGCACTAGATTATTTTTATGAAGTTTTGCTTGAAATTCGTGAATCTGAAATTTGTGATGAAGTACTTTATGGAGGGATTCACGATGGACCCTTGAATAGAAAGCATGATTGCAATGATGATAGTATAAATTCTAGTAATGTCAATTGTGCTTATAATATGCAAAACCCTAAGCTTGAGGATGCTAGTTTTTCTATGTCTGCTACTTGTTGCCATGATCATGATTGGGGTGATTCTTCTTATGATCTTGAAAATTTATTTAAGCCCCATGATGAATATGAGATTGATAATAGTGTTTGCAATATTATTGAAAGTGGTTTTGGAAGAGTGTCAACTTTATATCCCACATATTTTGAGAATGTTCAATCTTATGAAGTTTTTGATAAAAGTGGGTTTGGAGAGGTCATGACTTTAGTTAATGTTAATCCCACTATTCTGGAAGAGTGTCAACTTTGCATGCATGTGGATCGTGTTGAGAACATGTTATGTGATAGCTATATTGTTGAATTTGAATATGATCCCACATGTAATTATTAGGAGAGAGGAAAATATGGTTGTAGAAATTTTCTTGTTACTAAATTACCTCTCATTATGTTGAGATTGCTACTGTTTCTTTCCGCTTCCTTGCATATGCTAGTTTTTGCTTGCCGTGATAATTTGTTTACCTATGAGATGACTATGCATAGTAATTATGTTAGACTTAGATGTGTTTTTCACGTGTTTTATGATGCTCTCTTTGTGCTTCAATTCTTGTCTTTCATGTGAGCATCGTTGAAATTTTATGCCTAGCTTTAGGGCTTTAAAGAAAAATGTTTGTTGGGAGACAACCCAATATTTTACCTTGCTGTTATTCAATAAATAATTTATCTATCCTCTGTTTTGGTTGTGTTTTTTGTGTTTAATTAGTGTTTGTGCCAAGTAGAACCGTTGGGAAGACTTGGGGAAAGTCTTTTTGATCTTGCTGTAAAAAACAGAAACTTTAGCGCTCACGAGAATTGCTGCCATTTTTTATTGGAGAGTGATATTTAGTTAATTCTTTTTGCAGATGATTAATAGATAAATTACACACGTCCAGATATTTATTTTAGAATTTTTGGGGTTCCAGAAGTTTGTGTTAGTTACATATTACTACATACTATTCTGTTTTTGACAGATTCTGTTTTTCGTGTGTTGTTTGCTTATTTTGATGAATCTATGGCTAGTAAAAGAGTTTATAAACCATAGAGAAGTTGGAATACAGTAGGTTTAACACCAATATAAATAAATAATGAGTTCATTACAGTACCTTGAAGTGGTGTTTTGTTTTCTTTCGCTAACGGAGCTCACGTGATTTTTTTGTTAAGTTTTGTGTTGTGAAGTTTTCAAGTTTTGGGCAAAGATTTGATGGATTATGGAACAAGGAGTGGAAAGAGCCTAAGATTGGGGATGCCCATGTCACCCCAAGGTAAAATGCAAGGACACCAAAAAGCCTAAGCTTGGGGATGCCCCGGAAGGCATCCCCTCTTTTGTCTTCGTTCATCGGTAACTTTACTTGGAGCTATATTTTTATTCGTCACATGATATGTGTTTTGCTTGGAGCGTCTTGTATGATTTCAGTCTTTGCTTTTTAGTTTAACACAATCATCCTTTCTGTACACACCTTTTGAGAGAGAGAGACACATGAATTAGAATTTATTAGAATACTCTATGTGCTTCACTTATATCTTTTGAGCTATATAGTTTTTGCTCTAGTGCTTCACTTATATCTTTTAGAGCACGGTGGTGGTTTTATTTTATAGAAATAATTGATCTCCCATGCTTCATTTATACTATTTTGAGAGTCCTTTAGAACATCACGGCAATTTGCTTTTAGGCGTAATAAAAACTTTCATATAAGTGCATTGAATACTAAGAGAAGTTTGATACTTGATGATTGTTTTGAGATATGGAGATGGTGATATTAGAGTCATGATAGTTGAGTAGTTGTGAATTTGAGAAATAATTGTGTTGAAGTTTGTGATTCCCATAGCATGCACGTATGGTGAACCGTTATGCGATGAAGTTGGAGCATTATTTATTTATTGATTGCCTTCCTTATGAGTGGCGGTCGGGGACGAGCGATGATATTTTCCTACCAATCTATCCCCCTAGGAGCATGCGCGTAGTAATTTGTTTCGATAACTAATAGATTTTTGCAATAAGTATGTGAGTTCTTTATGACTAATGTTGAGTCCATGGATTATACGCACCCTCACCCTTCCACATTTGCTAGCCTCTCTAGTACCGCGCAACTTTCGCCGGTACCAAAAACCCACCATATACCTTCCTCAAAATAGCCAGCATACCTACCTATTATGGCATTTCCATAGCCATTCCGAGATATATTGCCATGCAACTTTCCAACGTTCTGTTATTATGACACGCTTCATCATTTTGCTTTCCATGATCATGTAGTTGACATCGTATTTGTGGCAAAGCCACCGTTCATAATTCTTTCATACATGTCACTCTTGATTCATTGCATATCCCGGTACACCACCGGTGGCATTCACATAGAGTCATACTTTGTTCTAAGTATTGAGTTGTAATTCTTGAGTTGTAAGTAAAAAATAAGTGTGATGATCATCATTATTAGAGCATTGTCCCAGTGAGGAAAGGACGATGGAGACTATGATTCCCCCACAAGTCGGGATGAGACTCTGGATGGAAAAAAGAAAGAGAAAAGAGGCCAAAAAAGAAGGCCCAAATAAAAAAATGAGAGAAAAAGAGAGAAGGGACAATGTTACTATCCTTTTACCACACTTGTGCTTCAAAGTAGCACCATGATCTTCATGATAGAGAGTCTCCTATGTTGTCACTTTCATAAACTAGTGGGAATTTTACATTACAGAACTTGGTTTGTATATTCCAATGATGGGCTTCCTCAAATTGCCCTAGGTCTCTGTGAGCAAGCAAGTTGGATGCACACCCACTTAGTTTCTTTTGTTGAGCTTTCATACACTTATAGCTCTAGTGCATCCGTTGCATGGCAATCCCTACTCACTCACATTGATATCTGTTGATGGGCATCTCCATAGCCCATTGATACGCCTAGTTGATGTGAGACTATCTTCTCCTTTTTGTCTTCTCCACAACCACTATTCTATTCCACCATAGTGCTATATCCATGGCTCACGCTCATATATTGCGTGAAGATTGAAAAAGTTTGAGAACATCAAAAGTATGAAACAATTGCTTGGCTTGTCATCGGAGTTGTGCATGATTTAATATTTTGTGTGATGAATATAGAGCATAGCCAGACTATATGATTTTTGTAGGGATAACTTTCTTTGGCCATGTTATTTTGAGAAGACATGATTGCTTAGTTAGTATGCTTGAAGTATTATTATTTCCATGTCAATATTAAACTTTTATCTTGAATCTTTAGGATCTGAACATTCATACCACAATAAAGAAAAATTACATTGAGAAATATGTTAGGAAGCATTCCACATCAAAAATTCTGTTTTTATCATTTACCTACACGAGGACGAGCAGGAATTAAGCTTGGGGATGCTTGATGCGTCTCCAACGTATCTGTAATTTTTGATTGCTACATGCTATTATATTATCTATTTTGGATGTTAATGGGCTTATTTTTACACTTTTATAATATTTTTGGGACTAACCTATTAACCGGAGGTCCAGCCCAAATTGTTGTTTTTTGCCTATTTTAGAGTTTTGCCGAAAAGGAATATCAAACGGAGTCCAAACGGAATGAAACCTTCGGGAGTGTTATATTTGGAACAAACGTGATCCAGGAGACTTGGAGTGGACGTCAAGAGCAATCGAGGAGGCCACAAGGAAGGGGCGCACGCCCACCCCCCTAGGCGCGCCCTCCACCCTCGTGGGCCCCTCGTTGCTCCACCGACGTACTTCTTCCTCCTATATATATATCCATATACCCCGCAAACATCCAGGAGCACCACGAAACCTTATTTCCACCGCCGTAACCTTCTGTACCCAAGAGATCCCATCTTGGGGCCTTTTTCGGAGCTCCGCCGGAGGGGGCATTGATCACGGAGGGCCTCTACATCAACTCCATTGCCCCTCCAATGATGTGTGAGTAGTTTACTTCAGACCTTCGGGTCCATAGCTAGTAGCTAGATGGCTTCTTCTCTATCTTTGGATCTCAATACAAAGTTCTCCTCGATTCTCTTGGAGATCTATTCGATGTAATCTTCTTTTGCGGTGTGTTTGTCGAGATCCGATGAATTGTGGGTTTATGATCAAGTTTATCTATGAACAATATTTGAATATCCTCTGAATTCTTTTATGTATGATTTGTTTATCTTTGCAAGTCTCTTTGAATTATCAGTTTGGTTTGGCCTACTAGATTGATCTTTCTTGCAATGGGAGAAGTGCTTAGCTTTGGGTTCAATTCCGCGGTGCTCGATCCCAGTGACAGAAAGGGAAATGACACGTATTGTATTGTTGCCATCGAGGATAAGAAGATGGGGTTTACATCATAGTGCATGAGTTTATCCCTCTACATCATGTCATCTTGCTTAAGGCGTTACTCTGTTCTTATGAACTTAATACTCTAGATGCATGCTGGATAGCGGTCGATGTGTGGAGTAATAGTAGTAGATGCAGAATCGTCTCGGTCTACTTGTCTCGAACATGATGCCTATATACATGATCATGCCTAGATATTCTCATAATTATTCGCTTTTCTATCAATTGCTCGACAGTAATTTGTTCACCACTGTAATACTTATGCTTTCTTGAGAGAAGCCACTAGTGAAACCTATGGCCCCCGGGTCTATTCTCCATCATACAAGTTTCCAATCTACTTTATTTTGAAATCTTTACTTTCAATCTATATCATAAAAATACCAAAAATATTTATCTTATTATTATCATCTCTATCAGATCTCACTCTTGCAAGTGGCCGTGAAAGGATTGACAACCCCTTTATCGTGTTGGTTGGGAGGTTCTTATTTGTTTGTGTAGGTACGAGGTAACTCACACGTGGTCTCCTACTAGATTGATACCTTGGTTCTCAAAAATGGAGGGAAATACTTACGCTGCTTTACTGCATCACCCTTTCCTCTTCAAGGGAAAACCAACGCAGTGCTCAAGAGGTAGCAACAAGTGTTGATGGACCACCCCGAGGACACGCTGGAGTGCCACCTAGCGGCCACTAGGGTCATGCGCCCCAGCTAGTGGCTCAAGGCGCGGGGCATCCAGGCGATGGCTCCGGCGGGGCGACCGAAGACGCCTATGTGCCCCGCATAGTGAACCTAGGGTACATGCCGGGGGTAGGCCCCAACCCGTTCCCCGAACCAGGATGGGAGGATAGAACGCCCGAAGTGGGGGCCTTCCATGAGTCGCCTGGAGGCTTCGCCGACCCCTTCATCGACGATGACAGCGGGGTACAGCCAACATCTCGGGAGCAAGTTTACACTAACCATGGGCTGCAGGTGAACCAGTCGCAGCAGTAGTCGGAGACCCCAGGGCGGTGGCTCCGCCCCCGGCGAGAGTGGTGCACTGGGGCCTGCGCGGGCGGGGCCTGGAGTCAGGGCCTCCCTCGCACCGCACGGAGCAAGGCGCTGCACGGAGGTAGGTCCTCTGCCAGGGGAGGCGCTGGCGAGCCCTTCCCCGGCAGAGGGCCCGTGGTTGCCGAGGGCGCCGCCAGCGTCCCCTTTGCCCCTTGGCCTCATCCTGGTTTCAGGACGCCCCAATGGTGGTCGGGGGTGGCGCAGGGTGGGGCCCTCGTCTGGCGATATGAAGCAAGGCTCACGCCTGTGAAGGTCTCCGCTCATGACATTCTCACGTAATAATGAGTGGGGCTGTACACGCCCCGGAGTCTCCGGAGTGCCGCCCTCGGGCCTCGGGGGCTCCCGCCCATGTCCTAGTGGAAGCACCTTGCTCCGCGTTGGCCGTCGACACTGTCCCGCAATGACTATGCTCACAGCCAATGAAAGCACTTAGTTCCGCACTGGTGGGAAGACAAGAAGACTAGCTAGGTGCCGGACGTGGCCATTTGCTTTCATCTGCTTTTCTATAACTCGATTCGCCGCCCTTTTGGATTGAACTTGAAGTCCTTTTTATTGATGAGCATGGGAGGGGGTCTTCTCTTGTTCGTGTTGATTTCTTGCATTTTGGTTGCATGCTTTATTTCGAGGCTCACGCCTACTTCCCCTCCCCTTGCGAGCGCCTCGCAAGTGGGGGCTAGGCGTGGTATGCGCGCGATGACCGCGCTCAGGAAAGCCCGGGTGGCGACAACCCCACAGGGTCGAGAGTACCATCGGCACAGAATCACAGCGCGCACACCCTGCTGCTGCTGGCATCTGTTCCTTGCGAGGCTCTCTCGACCAGATCAGCAGGCTCCTAGGAAGATCTAAAACCTCGCGAGCCCCTAAGGGGATCCCCTCAGGAGAAGGACGCATCAGCAACCTCAAAGCCCGCTCAAGGCCTACAGGGATCGAGGAAAGTCACAGCGACGACCCTGCTGAGGGACTCACAAGCTTGCAAAAGCGCGTTTCAGGTTCGGCCTAAAAGATATAACATCAATTTACATACACGAGGGGCTGCCCCTCCAAAATGCTCTCACACCCTATGGAGCTGTGTCCAAGTCTCTGCGTGCAGGTTCGAGCGAAGGAACGCGGCTTAATCAGACATGCCGCTCACAATGTCGTCCTGGTCGCTCTCGCACGCACTGCTGGCAGTGCCGCTAGCGTCATCTTCGTCGTCATCGACTGCACCATCTTCATCCGCCATGACCACCACCACGTTGTCCTTGGTGGCAAACGCCCTGACTAGGGTGTCGACGTGATTGTCCACCCAGTGCGATAGGTTGTCCCGGATGGCTCCGGGTACTAGAGCAATGGCGGCGTCAAATTCGAACTGGGGGTCAAGGTTCTGGAGATGGCTGAAGACGTGTGAGAACGCACGCCCAAGGAGACCCCAACTCCTTTCCTCAACCAGCTCGTGAGCCCTCGCGGCACGGTCCTCCAGGCACGTCACAACATTAGTGAAGAAGCGGAGGTGGATGGTGTAGTCTTCCACGCGGGGATGAGGGACACTCTCCTCGCAGATGACGCCCAGTGCTCAATTGGACCTCACTCTGAGGGCCTGGAGCATGGGGGCGTGCTCACACTGCAGCGTCTGCTGATGACACGCCTCCTCCCTGTTCTGCTGCGTGAGGGACGCATCGTCATCAATTTGCTGCTGAAGCGAAAGCAGATCAGCGCGAGCCTCAGCCAAGTCAGCCTGGGCAGAAGTCTGGGGTGCCGTAGCGGTCCTCTCGCACTGCTCTGCCTCGTCCAACCTAGACCTAAGGGCGGTGGTCCTGCCCTCAGCTTCGGCCTCCGAGAACTTCAACTTCAGGTCATACTCAATGGTGAGATCCCACGAGCCTTCGCCACCCTCAGGGCAACCTCCTCCTGGATCTTGGCCTCACGCGCGGTGATGACATCTTCGGCCATGGCCACATGGCGCTCCCTCGTCTCCAACCGCTCAAGCTCGAGGCTGCGCTCTGAGGCCTCCAACATCAGTGCCTCCTCACGCTTCTGGATCTCCTTCTCCTCGGAACGCGCCCCCTCATTGACGCCAAGACAGCCCGGCACGCCTCAACCTGCTACTCGAGGGTAGCATTCAAGGCCTGGAGCTTCTGTCTGCGCTCCTCGGCGACCACGTGGTGATAGTCAGCCTCCCTGGCCTCCTCCAAGGCTCGAGCGCTTGCTTCGCCTGAGTTCGCAAGGGACGCCGCGGCCTTCGCGCTGTCGCGCTCATGCTGAAGATGCCCGAGGTTGATGACCACCTTCAACTGATGCCATTCGCCCGACAGCCGAAGGCCCTCTGCCTCTAGGCGGGCGTCGACATCGACAAGTCTTCCTCGAGCCGGTCCAGCGCACCCATCTCCTCCCGGAAGGCTCGTGGTGGATGGCGCCGCGCCCGCGCACAAGCTCAAATGCACGGCCAGGTCCGTCCTCCGCGCCGGGAGTCATCGAGGAGGCTTGCGGCGGCTGGCCTTCTCCTAGCAGGGGCTAGACGCCGGTGATACGTCTCCAACGTATCTATAATTTTTGATTGTTCAATGCTATTATATTATCTATTTTGGATGTTTATGGGCTTTATTATACACTTCTATATTATTTTTGGGACTAACCTACTAACCCAAGGCCCAGTGCAAATTGTTGTTTTTTGCCAATTTCAATGTTTCGCAGAAAAGAAATATCAAACAGAATCCAAACGGTATGAAACCTTCCGGAGAGTTATTTTTGGAACAAACGTGATCCACGGGACTTGGAGTGGACGTCAAGAAAGAAACGAGAGAGCCACGAGGCAGGGAGGCGCGCTTGCCCCCCGGGCGTGCCCCCCACCCTCGTGGGCCCCTCACAGCTCCACCGACCTACTTCTTCCTCCTATATATATACCCCGAAAACATCCAAGAGCACCACGAAACCCTATTTCCACTGCTGCAACCTTCTGTACCCAAGAGATCCCATCTTGCGGCCTTTTCCGGAGCTCCACCGGAGGGGGAATCGATCACGGAGGGCTTCTACATCAACACCATAGCCTCTCCGATGACGTATGAGTAGTTTACCACAGACCTTCGGGTCCATAGTTATTAGCTAGATGGCTTCTTCTCTCTCTTTGGATCTCAATACAATGTTCTCCTCGATCTTCTTGGAGATCTATTCTATGTAACTCTTTTTGCGGTGTGTTTGTCAAGATCCGATGAATTGTGGGTTTATGATCAAGTTTATCTATGAACAATATTTGATTCTTCTCTGAAATCTTTTATGTATGATTAGTTATCTTTGCAAGTCTCTTCGAATTATCCGTTTGGTTTGTCCTACTAGATTGATCTTTCTTGCAATGGGAGAAGTGCTTAGCTTTGGGTTCAATCTTGCGGTGTCCTTTCCCAGTGACAGCAGGGGCAGCAAGGCACGTATTGTATTGTTGCCATCGAGGATAAAAAGATGGGGTTTATATCATATTGCTTGAGTTTATCCCTCTACATCATGTCATCTTGCCTAATGCATTACTCTGTTCTTATGAACTTAATACTCTAGATGCATGCTGGATAGCGGTCGATGTATGGAGTAATAGTAGTAGATGCAGAATCGTTTCGTTCTACTTGTCGCGGACGTGATGCCTATATATATACATGATCATGGCTAGATATTCTCATAATTATGCACTTTTCTATCAATTGCTCGACAGTAATTTGTTCACCCACCGTAATACTTATCCTATCTTGAGAGAAGCCACTCGGTCCCCGGGTCTATATTTTATCATATAAGTTTCCAATCTATTTTATTTTGCAATCTTTATTTTCCTATCTATATCATAAAAATACCAAATATATTTATCTCATTATTATTATTATCTCTATCAGATCTCACTCTCGTAAGTGACCGTGAAGGGATTGACAACCCCTTTATCGTGTTGGTTGTGAGGTTCTTATTTTTTTGTGCAGGTACGAGGGACTTGCGTGTAGTCTCCTACTGGATTGATACCTTGGTTCTCAAAAACTGAGGGAAATACTTACGCTACTTTGCTGCATCACCCTTTCCTCTTCAAGGGAAAACAAATGCAGTGCTCAAGAGGTAGTAAGAAGGATTTCTGGCGTCGTTGCCGGGGAGATCTACGCACAAGTCAAGACATAGCAAGTACCCATCACAAACTCTTCTCCCTTGCATTACATTATTTTCAATTTGCCTCTCGTTTTCCTCGCCCCCACTTCACCCTTGTCGTTTTATTCGCCCTCTTTTCCGTTTGCCTCTTTTTTCCGCTTGCTTATCGTGTGCTTGTGTGTTGGATTGTTTGTCACGATGGCTCAATATAATACTAAATTGTGCGACTTTTCCAATACCAATGATAATGATTTTATTAGCACTCCGATTGCTCCTCTTATCGATGCTGAATCTTGTGAGATTAATACTGCTTTGCTGAATCTTGTCATGAAAGATCCGTTTTCTGGCCTTCCTAATGAAGATGCCGCTACCCATCTAAACAACTTTGTTGATTTGTGTGATATGCAAAAGAAGAAATATGTGGATAATGGTATTGTTAAATTGAAGCTATTCCCGTTTTCGCTTAGAGATCGTGCTAAAACTTGGTTTTCATCTTTGCCTAAAAATAGTATTGATTCTTGGAACAAGTGCAAAGATGCTTTTATCTCTAAGTATTTTCCTCCCGCTAATATCATCTCCCTTAGAAACGATATTATGAACTTTAAGGAATTTATTAGTTCGCAAAAGAGTTTCAGTGCTTTGATTGAAGAAAAATTGTCTAAAATTAATGAGTTGGCTAGGAGCATGGATAGAATTTCTCTTGATGTTGATTCTTTGAAACTTAGATCTATTCCACCTAAGCATGATATCAATTAGTCTCTCAAAGCCATGAGAATTTCCATTGATGAGTGCAAATAAAGAACCGCTAGGATGCGTGCTAAAAAAGATTGCTTTATAAAAGCTTGTTCTTCTAGTTTTGATGACAATAGGATGAGGATCTAAAAGTGATTGATGTGTCTCCTATTAAATCTTTGTTTTACAATATGAATCTTGATAATGATGGGACTGGAGATGAGTGAACTTTAATTAAAAGGCGTCCCGATGATTCAGAGTTTTTAGATCTTGATGGAAAAATTGGTAAAAGTGGGATTGGAGAGGTCAAAACTTTACATAGCAATGAAGCCACTATTTTGGATTTCAAGGAATTTAATTATGATAATTGCTCTTTGATAGATTGTATTTCCTTGTTGCAATCCATGCTAAATTCTCCGCATGCTTATAATCAAAATAAAGCTTTTACCAAACATATCGTTAATGCTTTAATGCAATCTTATGAAGAAAAGCTTGAATTAGAAGTTTCTATCCCTAGAAAACTTCATGATGAATCGGAGCCTACTATTAAAATTAAAGATCATGAATGTTATGCTTTATGTGATTTGGGTGCTAGTGTTTCCACGATTCCAAAAACTTTGTGTGATGTGTTAGGTTTCCGTGAATTTGATGATTGTTCTTTAAATTTGCATCTTGCGAATTCCACTATTAAGAAACCTATGGGAAGGATTAATGATGTTCTTATTGTTGCAAATAGGAATTATGTGCCCATAGATTTCATTGTTCTTGATATTGATTGCAATCCTACATGTCCCATTATTCTTGGTAGACCTTTCCTTAGAACGATTGGTGCAATTATTGATATGAAAGAAGGGAATATTAGATTCCAATTTCCGTTAAGGAAAGGAATGGAACACTTTCCTAGAAAGAAAATTAAATTACCTTATGAATCTATTATGAGAGCCACTTATGGATTGCATACCAAAGATGATAATACCTAGATCTATTCTTGCTTTTATGCCTAGCTAGGGGCGTTAAACCATAGCACTTGTTGGGAGGCAACCCAATTTTATTTTTGTTTCTTGCCTTTTGGTTCTGTTTAGTAATAAATAACTAGTAAAAATGCCCGTGCGTTGCACCGGGCAATAAAAGGGGCACAACCTGCTTCATGTGTCATTGTGTAGCTTTTTTATGTCCAATTTTAACAAATGTCAATAATAAGATTAAACATGAAAATATCCTTATTTTGAATTACGTGCCCTCCTCTCTGTATGGCTGCAGCAAAGGAAAAATATTTTCTTATGCCTATATGCTACAATTTCAGATTAATTAGTCCCACCCTGCCCCTTTACATCATATCCTAGCAGCTTATATACGTTTGGAGTTGCCACAATCAACGAGCCAACAAAAGTTACGAAGAAAGACGTTATGCATCAAAAATCCATTGCCCGGAAGGTAGTTCACGACCAATCAAAGAGGAGAGGCACAAAATATATAAAAAAAGCAGCATGGATGCCCAGCCTAATGGACGGTTCCCCGCGGCAGGAGGTCGGGTGGTGGCGCTGCTCCAAAATCCATGGCGGGGTCTCTCCAAAGTAACGAAGGGAGAGAGATGATATGAGCGAGAGAAAATCAGAGAGAAAAACGGCGGAAGGAAGGAAGAAAGGATGAAGGCGTGGCGTGGCGTGGCAAGGACCTGCTGCCTGCTGGAGACGCGGCGGCGAGCGCACGGAGCATGGAAACCACCGGGACGCCGAGGTCCATGGCAAGGAGATATGGCCGAACTGGAGGGAGATGAGGCTCAGTTTGGAGACACAAAAGGTAGATGAGCCGACGGTAATAGTAGTATTTTATGCAGACTAAGGCATAGCCTAGTGGTGGGAAGGCGTTGATGCCTTTTCACCCACCCAGGTTCAAGGCATCCCTAGACAAAGAATACATTAGATAGTTCCAGAAACACTAAACGAATGATGGCTTGTACGATCAAACAATGAAAGCTACATTTGCATCGAAGGAGGACTGTATTTTTCTTGATAGATCTAGACTTGAGTACTTTGTATAGCACAAACATGTGATCTCCAAATTGGCCACTTAGTTAATGAAAACACTAAATGACTAATATTGACAATATGAAAATACTTATACTCCCTCTATCCAGGTTTATAGGGCATGAGCGGATTTTTCACGTCCTCTACAATTTGACTAACGAAATTTTCTAGACATACTTTCGTGGCATATAGCACATTGAGGACCTAAAAACCTGCGCATGCCCTACAAAACCCAGATGAAGGGAGTACAGATAATAGCTGCTACAAAAATAAAAAGGTCAAACAGATGATGTACTTCATGGAGAGAGATTAGTCATTACAACTAACATGCATGCATGGAGTCTAAGAATACACTGCTTAAGAGAAAATTTGAATATATGCAACATTTCTATGGCCTACACTATCACAAGGACTGTGAAAATACAGTGCTATATTATAAAGCATTTCATCAAGCATTCATGTTCAGGTGCTAAGTATTGTAAAATCACTTCTCGTCATGTATTCCTGTACATATGACATAAAATGCAGTAGTTAACAAAATTCAAGACACAAAAAGAAGTTAAAAACTTCATCAGAATAGTTTGGGTACTCAATTGCTACCTTCTGATGACATCTGTGCCATTATATGTTGAAATCACAAACTGACAATAATTACACAATATGTCCACTGAATAAGTAACTACAAGAACTGCGCATCCATACACCTCAAAAACTTTATTGACACCATCTAGAAGGCCTTCATGATGTGCATATTTCTTCCAATAGCCAAAGCACAAAGGGGACTTCACAAGGAATGCATCATACACTTTTCATATTTTCAATATGTTGCTCTGAGCTGGAATACACAAAATTATGGCATTATCATAAACTCTTTTATCATTAAAAATGCATTTTATTTTATTATCCAAAAAGATCAAATTTATATCTAGTGTTGTCCATTAAAACACGAATAAGGACAGATTGACAAGACTACAGTAGGACAACGATGAAACTACTACAGCGCACAAAGCCCATGAAGTCAAACAAAAAATATACTAAGATTGACCATCCATGCATAACAAAGATTGCCTAACTTTGTGGTCCACAAGATATAGATCAATTGCATATGACCAAAGGAATATGTAACACATGTGGGAACAAAAAGAGGATAAGCTGCTAAAAATTATGACACATCCATACAACAAGTTACAAAAAGGAGAACAATGCACTGTATGGTAAGGCAATAGTTTCAGTTTCACCTCAGCAATCCTCTCTGTCTCTCAAATAAGTGTGGTCCAAGCATCGAAGTCAAAGAAATCCATGGTGACAACATACCATAATCTAGCCTCTTCCACTGAAGCCACATCTACAGAAGAGCAAGCAACATCATATTAGCAACAAAGTAGCAGGCAGGCAACGAAATCATATAGAGAAGGCTTCTGCCCCGGCAGCATTACCATCCTTGTATGACTGCTCGGGGACCATGGGCTCAGCCATCTCGGCGGTGGCCTGGTAGCTCAGCCATCTTTGTGGCCTCCGCTGCCTGGTAGCCCGCCGCCTCGTGGAAGGTCCCGTTCAACGAGCGTTCTCGGCCGGGTATGCGGATCCGTTGGCTGCCTACGCCTCGTCATACGGGGTGCCCCGGGGAGATGCGGGGCTGGCGGTGGGAGAACCTCGGCCGGGTCCCTGCCAGGACGGCCAGACCCACCCCCGTGGCGTCCAAGGGCGGCGGTGTGGGTGGGGGAAGCCCGGGTGGGTCACTGCCCAGACCCGCCCCCGCGTCAGCTCTTGCGTGCCCGTCGGGGTTCTCCATCCCCCCGTGCCCGTGAGCAGCGGTTCGGGCTGGTGTGGTGGAGGCCGGAGTGGGCGGAGGTATTGATCCGCTGGTCCTCGGCGCCCGGCAAGGCCCAGTACGCCGTTGCGGCATGGCGACGAAGCGGCAGGGGAGGAAGCGCGTGGCGGCGGCCGCGGTGCCGTACCTGTAGGCATTGAGGAGGAGAGCCCGTGCTGGTGAACGGCCGGGGAAGAAGGCCGCGCCGCGTGGTGGCGGCGGCAGCGGTGTCGTACCTATAGGCATTGAGGAGGAGAGTTGTGCTGGTATTTCTTTTTGTAGGACTGCTCCCCGTGCGTCAGCCCAGCCCACGAACGAATTTTTTTTACCACGGGTTAATTACCTAAAAACTGTAGGGACCTGTGTGTAAAAGGGACTTGACGGTGAACACAAGGACGTGCGGACCCCAAATTAGTACCACCTCATTTATATTAGATTTTGTTTATACAAATCGTAAAAGCGTATTATGACATGAGAAGAAAGCGTATTGTGACGGTGAACCCACGAGTCAATCCGTGCGGCCCGTGCATTGCAACGGAGAAAAAAAAACTCAAACCTTCAACTTAAAGGTATTTCTGTTATGAGCATGTATGTAAAACCGATCATTTTATCATGACCGATGTCTTCGCATCTGCCAACCATGCCTATTTTTTTATTTAGTACGACACCATTATTTTTTTAGAACGAAGACGTAAGATGCGTTCGGCTTTAACTTAATAAAGCCCTCGAACAGGCAGCATCCAACAGACAACACAATCTTAAACGAAAGAAAATGAAAGAGGCTGAAGCCAAAGTTTAACATGCAACTGGCCTAGGCCTGAGAGAGATAAGGCAAAAGTCTTAACATGCCAACAACGGCAAAGAGAGGAGCGGTCATCGACTTCTAGTGGCATGCCGCAATCTGGATCAGTTGAATCCGCTCCATCACCTCCTGCATCCGCTGAGCGTCCCGCCGTTGCCCCAACGGCATCCAAGTCTGGAGGAACATATCACATTTCAAAACAGTGTTAGCGGGGTGAGAGGGAAATTTATGTTCTATGGTGAATTTGTTTCTAGTTGAAAACTTAGGAGATTCACACGGTTAGTCAAAAATGCAATACATAAAAAAGAACATACACAATGTGTGAAGGCCCGTCGGGGCATACTGTTTCTGAATAAAGGCAGCTGCGGCTTGGCCTCATGATGTCTCGAAATATAAATTTGGAATAACGTCTATAACAACCGAGTCAACCAGACCTTTCCTTGGAACATGGAGTTTTCTTATCCCCGATTCTTTACTTTTTTTTCATAAGTGCAACATGGCTGGGCATCTTAGGCTTCTCTTGCGTCAGTACCACATATGCTGAACTATAATGTTTGTTCCATATTATTTTTGCTGGTCATGTCATCATTCTTTAATTTGAAATGTGGTTGTTTAAAAACACTCACTTGAAATTTTATTAAATTTGCCAACCCAAAAGAAATTCAAACAAATAATTTGTATGCATCTTTGATCTATTTACATTGAGGGAATTCACATGGTGGTTCTAATTATAAATCATGAACATAGCCTCCCAATAATATTAGGTAGCTTAAAACAAATCATTTCATTCATTTGGAATTGACCATAACCCACTTTCAATTTAAACCTCTTAACTAAATAGTTGGAACTATATTTATATAGCAGTCTAAATATAAGTTCCACGCGGAATAATTTATGTGGAGTTGGTACAACCCAAAATAAAATAGTTTTGAAGTTCTTTTTTAGACAAAGTTTTTAAGTTCTTATAAAACAACATATACCTCACCGCTCTCTCCGTGTGTTTCTTTTTGGCCCAAGCAATGCATAGCAACACACAACAACAACAATTTGCAGGCCCTCTTTCCTCAACCCATCATGAGCAGCAGCCTCCCTCACTGGAACCCTATCCCGATCCACAAATTCCTCTCGTCTCACTCGATCCCGTGTGCGCCGCCACACTCACACACTCACAGAGGTGAGGTGCCTTGCACCCGATCCCCCACGCGGCCTCGCTGCACGGCCTTGTCGTCGCACCACCCGACGACCGGCCCGGCCGCACATGCCGACGAACCCCGCCGAACCGCCGTTGGCCACGCTCTTCCTCTCCTCCTATCCTGCTGTGCATGGCGTCACCATGCACGAGCTGCCGCCTCCGGCCATGGCAGCCATCGCCCAGCTGCGGCTCCCTCGCGCCCCTTGTGCATCTGGTCGCCCCTTCTTCTCCTCTCGCCGCCCAATGCCTGGTCACCCATGCCGCTCACCTCAACCACCTCTGATGCCCGCACTCACGCGCAAGGGTGCTCACCTCTCCACGGAGCGTCGGCCCTGCCGCACCGTCCGCCGCTGACGCCGAGGGAAGGGGAGGGGAGGGAGAGCACGCTCAAATTTTCCATCCAAATCTCGCGGAGGAATCCTCATGGCCGGCGGCACAAGGCGAGCACGTGGAGCTGGTGCAAGGCAAGGAGGAGGCCCACGGCGACGGAGCGGCTCGTTGTTGTGGTTGCCGGAGGTGCTGCACCAAAGGATGGGCGCAGCAGCACACTGCCCGCGCGGAAGGAGGGGAGGCGCGAAAGGGCGAGGCACGCCGGCGAGGGAAGGAGAGGAGGCGCAGACGCCATGGAAGGTGCGGGCTCACGTCACGCGCAGCTGGCTGCGGCTGGAGTAGCGGCGCTCCGCGCGATGGCCAGTTTTTTTCCTTTTTACAAAACGAAACGTTACGGATTGACTAAAACAGGGACTGCGGGTTAATAAAGAAAAAACATAAGGATTTTTTTTTGCAAAAATGCGGCAACAGTGAACCCGACAGACTCAACCCGTGCTTTATTATTATTATTAGGGAAAGAAGAGATTCATCTAGCCTCTGTTTAGATGTGGTCTTATGCTTTTAGTTAGTGTTTGTGCCAAGTAGAACCTTTGGGAAGACTTGGAGAAAGTCTTCGCGATCTTGCTGTAAAAAACAGAAACTTTAGCGCTCATGAGATTTGCTGCCATTTGTTACTAGAGAGTGCGATTAGGTTGATTCTTTTTGCAGATGATTAATAGATAAATTCCTCACGTCCAGCAATTTATTTCAAAATTTTTGGGGTTATAGAAGTATTCGAAACCTACAGATTATTACAGACTGTTCTGTTTTTGACAGATTCCCTTTTTCATGTGTTGTTTGCTTATTTTGATGAATCTATGGCTAGTATCGGAGGGTATGAACCATAGAGAAGTTGGAATACACTAGGTTTAACACCAATATAAATAAATAATAAGTTCATTACAGTACCTTAAGTGGTGGTTTGTTTTCTTATACTAACGGAGCTCATGAGATTTTCTGTTGAGTTTTGTGTTGTGAAGTTTTCAAGTTTTGGGTAAAGATTTGATGGATTATGGAATAAGGAGTGGAAAGAGCATAAGCTTGGGGATGCCCAAGGCACCCCAAGGTAAAATTCAAGTACAACCAAAATCCTAAGCTTGGGGATGCCCCGGAAGGCATCCCCTCTTTCGTCTTCGTCCATCGGTAACTTTACTTGAGGCTATATTTTTATTCACCACATGATATGTGTTTTGCTTGAAGCGTCTTGTATGATTTCAGTCTTTGCCTTTTAGTTTTCCACAATCATCCTTGCTGTACACACCTTTTGGGATAGACACACATGAATTGGAATTTATTAGAATGCTCTATGTGCTTCACTTATATCTTTTGAGCTAGATAATTTTGCTCTAGTACTTCACTTATATCTTTTAGAGCACGGTGGTGGTTTTATTTTATAAAAATTATTGATCTCTCATGCTTCACTTATATTCATTTGAGAGTCTTTTAGAACAGCATGATAATTTATTTTGGTTATAAAATTAGTCCAATATGATAGACATCCAAGATGGGTATAATAAAAACTATCATAAAAAGTGCATTGAATACTATGAGAAGTTTGATACTTGATAATTGTTTTGAGATATGAAGATGGTGATATTAGAGTCATGCTAGTTGAGTAGTTGTGAATTTGAGAAATACTTGTTCTAAAGTTTGTGATTCCCATAGCATGCACGTATGGTGAACCGTTATGTGATGAAGTTGAAGCATGATTTATTTATTGATTGTCTTCCTTATGAGTGACGGTCGGGGAACGAGTGATGGTTTTTTCATACCAATCTATCCCCCCTAGGAGCATGCGCGTAGTACTTTGTTTCGATAACTAATAGATTTTTGCAATAAGTATGTGAGTTCTTTATGACTAATGTTTTGTCCATGGATTATACACACTCTAACCCTTCCGCCATTGCCAGCCTCTCTAGTACCGCGTAACTTTAGCCGGTGCCTTAAACCCACCATATACCTTCCTCAAAACAGCCACCATATCTACCTATTATGGCATTTCCATAGCCATTCCGAGATATATTGCCATGCAACTTTCCACCATTCTGTTTATTATGACACACTTCATCATTGTCATATTGCTTTGCATGATCATGTAGTTGACATCGTATTTGTGGCAAAGCCACCATTCATAATTCTTTCATACATGTCGCTCATGAGTCATTGCACATCCCGGTACACCGCCGGAGGCATTCAAGTAGAGTCATATTTTGTTCTAAGAATTGAGTTGTAATTTTTGAGTTGTAAGTAAATAAAGTTTGATGATCATCATTATTAGAGAATTGTCCCATGTGAGGAAAGCATGATGAAGACTATGATTCCCCCACAAGTCGGGATGAGACTCCGGACGAAAAATAAATAAATAAAAGAGAAAAAAGAGGCCATAAAAAAAGAGAAAAGTCCCAAATAAAAAAATGAGAGAAAAATAGAGAAGGGAGAATGTTACTATCCTTTTACCACACTCGTGCTTTCAAAGTAGCACCATGATCTTCATGATAGAGAGTCTCCTATGTTGTCACTTTCATATACTAGTGGGAATTTTACATTATAGAACTTGGCTTGTATATTCCAATGATGTGCTTCCTCAAAATGCCCTAGGTCTTCGTGAGCAAGCAAGTTGGATGCACACCCACTTAGTTTCTTTTTGTTAAGCTTTAATACACTTATAGCTCTAGTGCATCCATTGCATGGCAATCCCTACTCACTCATATTGATATCTATTGATGGGCATCTCCACAGCCCGTTGATACGCCTAGTTGATGTGAGACTATCTTCTCCTTTTTGTCTTCTCCACAACCACCATTCTATTCCACCTCTAGTGCTATGTCCATGGCTAATGCTCATGCATTGCGTGAAGATTGAAAAAGTTTGAGAACATAGCTAGACTATATGATTTTGTAGGGATAGCTTTCTTTGGCCATGCTATTTTGAGAAGACATAATTGCTTTGTTAGTATGCTTGAAATATTATTATTTTTATGTCAATATTAAATTTTTGTCTTGAATCTTTCGGATCTGAACATTCATGCCACAATAAAGAAAATTACATTGAGAATTATGCTAGGTAGCATTCCACATCAAAAATTCTGTTTTCATCATTTACCTACTCAAGGACGAGCAGGAATTAAGCTTGGGGATGCTTGATACGTCTCCAATGTATCTATAATTTTTGATTGTTCCATGCTATTATATTATCTGTTTTAGATGTTTATGGGATTTGTTATACACTTTTATATTATTTTTGGGACTAACCTACTAACCCAAGGCC
This sequence comes from Triticum urartu, assembly GCF_056163025.1. Taxonomy (NCBI): domain Eukaryota; kingdom Viridiplantae; phylum Streptophyta; class Magnoliopsida; order Poales; family Poaceae; genus Triticum; species Triticum urartu. The sequence goes on from NC_141875.1 coordinate 212,578,832, forward strand.
CAATGCATATTGCTGTTTTTTTGCCTATTTTAGTGTTTTGCAGAAAAGGAATATCTAACGGAATCCAAACGGAATGAAACCTTCGAGAGAGTTATTTTTGGAACAAACGTGATCCAGGGGACTTGGAATGGACGTCAAGAAAGAAACAAGGGAGCCACGAGGCAGGGAGGCGCGCCTGCCCCCTGGGCGCGCCCCCACCCTCGTGGGCCCCTCGCAACTCCACCGACCAATTTCTTCCTCCTCTATATATCCACATACCCCAAAAACATCCAGGAGCACCACAAAACAGTATTTCCACCGCCGCAACCTTCTGTACCCAAGAGATCCCATCTTGGGGCCTCTTCCGGAGCTCCGCCGGAGGGGGAATCGATCACAGAGGGCTTCTACATCAACACCATAGCCTCTCCGATGATGTGTGAGTAGTTTACCACAGACCTTCGGGTCCATAGTTATTAGCTAGATGGCTTCTTCTCTCTCTTTGGATCTCAATACAATGTTCTCCTCGATCTTCTTGGAGGTCTATTCGATGTAACTCTTTTTGCGGTGTGTTTGTCGAGATCCGATGAATTGTGGGTTTATGATCAAGTTTATCTATGAACAATATTTGATTCTTCTTTGAAATCTTTTATGTATGATTAGTTATCTTTGCAAGTCTCTTTGAATTATCAGTTTGGTTTGGCCTACTAGATTGATCTTTCTTGCAATGGGGGAAGTGCTTAGCTTTGGGTTCAATCTTGCGGTGTCCTTTCCCAGTGACAGCAGGGGCAGCAAGGCATGTATTGTATTGTTGCCATCGAGGATAAAAAGATGGGGTTTACATCATATTGCTTGAGTTTATCCCTCTACATCATGTCATCTTGCCTAATGCGTTACTCTGTTCTTATGAACTTAATAATCTAGATGAATGCTGGAGAGCGGTCGATATGTGGAGTAATAGTAGTAGATGCAGAATCATTTCGGTCTACTTGTCATGGACGTGATGCCTATATACATGATCATGCCTAAATTTTCTCATAACTATTCACTTTTCTATCAATTGCTCGACAGTAATTTGTTAACCCACCATAGATTATACTATCTTGTGAGAAGCCACTAGTGAAACCTATGGCCCCCGGGTCTATTCTCCATTATATTATTTTCCCGTCAACTAGTTATTTCTGTCACCGTTTATTTTGCAATCTTTACTTTTCAATCTGTACAACAAAAATACCAAAAATATTTATCTTATTATCTTTATTAGATCTCACTTTTGCAAGTGGTCGTGAAGGGATTGACAACCTCTTTATCGCATTGGTTGCAAGGTTGTTGATTATTTGTGCAGGTACGAGGGACTTGCGTGTAGTCTCCTACTAGATTGATACCTTGGTTCTCAAAAACTGAGGGAAATACTTATGCTACTTTGTTGCATCACCCTTTCCTCTTCAAGGGAAAACCAACGCATTCTCAAGAGGTAGCAGGCCGTAGGCGGTTAGGGCCCGCGGTGCTCCGCACTTGCCCTTTGGCTTCGTCTTGAAGCCAAGTTCGAGCGCGCCTTGGGCCCGGGGGCTACCGTCGGCGTTCTGGGACCAGGGGTGCCTAGACTTGCCTGCCTGCGGCCCAAAGCATGGCTCCACCAATGGCCTGGTACGACCCAGCTTCAGCAGCGACCACCCAAGACCCTCGCGAGGCAGACAACACCAAGACCTCCCTGCTGGTGGTCTCACTAGGCCGGCTCCCGAGGAGCGGATATATCTATGCAAGGGGCATCTCGCGAGGTTCACGTGACGTGAGCCATGACGACCAAGGCCAGGCGGGCGCCAGCGGGCGCAGTGTACTAGTTTCCTCTTTGGTGCTAAGGAGGCAAGCACAGGCGCGGGGTCCCGAGGCATCACACAACGGTTTCCATATTGGTGCAACAAGACCAAGATCACCAGGACGGCAGGACGGAGGTCATCACGGAGCCCATAACAGCATCACCACCAGAGCCTTTGGCAGGCGAAGACCACCTTTTGTCAAGATAGCTTATACTAGTTGTCCCCCTTCAAACTTGGCCGTTGTGGGATCCCTTCCCTCCTAACATTTGGGGAGAGTTCCAAGGCCACTATAAATAGGACCTAGCCATCACCGTAGCAGGGGAGATCATTGAGATCATCCTCACACACATCGGCTCATCGAGCCCAAGAACACCTCACCTCCTGAGGTTGTTCATCCACTGTACTAGTTGATCCTTAGCCCCTCGAGGCAATCCACCACACACTGGAGTAGGGTATTACACCGCAAGGTGGCCCGAACTAGTATAAACCCCCGTGTCTCTTGTTCTTTGGGTCCGTCGAACTAGGCCGAGGGATTGTTGAGCGAGCGAGCTAGGAAGAGAGTGTTCTTCGTACGCACCTGAGAGTTTTAACATCACAAGGGTTTGCCGGAACCCGTAATCCGACAAGGTGCATGCAGGACGCACGTACTCACATCTCGTTCCCGGCCACACCCACGTGGGTACACGGTGGAGTTCATTTCTGTACGAAAAGGTAGCCGACGTGATAATTTGACGTGTGTAGCGGTTGTTTACTCGAAGGAGGGTCGTGTACCAGGCGTAGATGGAAAAAAGTTCGACTTGACGCGTTAGTATTAAATAAAGTTATATATTCCTCAATGGCACATACAGAATATAAAACAAATGTCAGGGAGAAAATGGAAAAATCCGCTCCACTATATACAACGTAGCCTGCCTGCCGGGGTTTTTCTCTCGTCACACCATCTCACACAAGGCGGTAGTGGCCTCTCTCTCTCACCGTTGGTCAGTGATCCGGCCGCATCCCGTCTGCTGGCGGAAAGGGAGGATGCGCATCGTTTCTCCGTTCGACGACGTTGAGGTAGCACGTCCTGATCCGCGGTACCCGCCGTTCTCTCTGACCAAGCTCCGGCGCGGCAGGGCCTTCCCCACTTGCTTGTTGTCGTAGTATGGGCAGATCCCGGCCATCGGTGCCCTCCTAGTTTCATCCCGACGATCCTCAAGTACAGCTTCCTCCGGCCTTGCTCCACTGCCCATCTTCCCACATTGCTGCATGTGGAAAATCCTGCATGTGGATCTTCTTTAGTTGTTTGCTTTAAATGTATCTTGGGTGGCATACTTTCCATCTTGCAATCTCGTCCTCAAACCATTTTTGATAAACCACCATGCTACTATCTTTCCCTTATTACATGGAATAAGCTTCTTTTTTGTTGGTGTATGTGTCTTCAACTCGTGTTATTGGGAAGTAATTTTTTCCTTTCTACCTCCTTTTGCAAACATGGCTCTCCATTTCACCTCGTTGCTATTGCGACCTTTTCGTGTACTGCACAAATCACTTTTTTCTTAAGAGTGTTTTGTGCAGTTCCACCAAAATGTCACACGGGCAACATTTTTACATTTCTGTGGGACTGCAGAAAGGGAGATTGGTTTTGCTATCCTCCTCATCCAACTCCGCGCCTAATCTTCTCCAACAAGTAGTTAGTCCTAAAGAGAGATCGCAGAGGTGATCGGCTTCTATTTGTGTGTGTTATGTTTCATCATCTAGTTCTACTATTATTGTAATCACACAGACTGGATATCTTTGCAAACAAGGATGGTCAGCTCAATTTTAGTGGAGGTGCACAAAATGATCGGATTGTGATGTCCTCCATACACCTCTTTTTTGGCTACGGAGCTGTGTGAAACTAGGTGCCAACCAATGAACACCGTGCCCAGGAAATGGAGCCATGCCTATGAATAACATCGATCAATTATATATATTTTTCTTTATTTGTACACCTCCTCACAACTTTGTCTTCAGTTGTGATGTGAATATTGGCGCTAATCTGCGAACCATTGAGATGCATTAGCAGCCATGGTAGTTTCATTTGTATTTGATGGAATGTTGTAACGAGATAATCTTGAGGCAAGAGGACACATGAATCCTAAGTTGAAACCTTTTTTCCCGTGGGAACCAAAGTTGAAACCTTCATAGCATCACAGTACAATTTCATTAAAATTATGCATACATATAAACAAATCCTGAAGAATTTATAGCAATGCCAGAAACAATTCAACTTCGTTTTGCCGACATGTGGAACATCCTTCATCCGACTCCACCTACCATGCAGCAATATTGAGTGCACAATTGCAAGGAAAGATTCACCCCGGTCGTTGCGCCGCAGTAGTAATGACTAGTGAGCAGTCAAATCACAGAGCCCCACCTTCACCACAGTAAGTTGCTCGGACGAAGCAACCATCATTTCTCTATTCATTGAATCCGCTGGTACTCCCATATTCCCAGAGTAATAAGTTGCTCGGGCGAAGCAAGCATCACTTCACCTTTCCCATAGTAAGTACTAGTACCTCCTTTTTACTCTAGAAATAACCACATACGAATATTGGGCGGTAGCAGCACAGCAACTGAATCAAAAATCGAAACCAACCAATGAACTACTACTAATGGTGAGCGTTTGCTAGTATCATGTACTCCGTCTGTCAAAGTATATAGGGCTTAATGCGTTTTTCGAGACTAAATTTGGCCCTGTTTGGATCCATGGGTTAGAGTTAGTTTGAGCTAGTTGGGGCTCAGATAGCCCTAAAGTATCCAAGCATGAGGGTTAAATTGGAGCAAGTTGCACCGAACGCACCAAAAAAAACTATCCCACCTAAGAGGTGCTAATTGGAGATAGTTCTCATTGGGCCCACTGAAAAATCACTTTTCTCTATCCATCAACTGCATTTATTCTCAATCTAACCCTATCACCCAAACACCTCTTTAGCAACAGTTAGTTCAGGGTTAGTCATGAGTTAGTCTAACCTCTAGCTAAGTTAGAGTATCCAAACAGGAGCAGTATAGGACATGCAAGTTACTCAAAGCATACAATCAAATTCGTACGTGAAAGGATCTTTTTTTTTAAAACGGAATGTGAAAGGATCTTCGAATGATATAATTTTCAAATTATATAAAATCTTATCAATAGTCAAAGGAATCCTCGAAGAATAAATTAGGCCCTATATAAAATCTTATCAATAGTCAAAACCAAGTGTTACTACTACACCAAACAAGTTTAAAACGAGAAACTGGACCCACTCACGGTACGTCACGCCTGTCTCGTTTGGTCCATCGGTCAAAGCGCTTCCTCTTCTCGGCATAACAATAGAGTACAACAATTTTTTTAGAATGCTCTTGGCATGTCGCTAACATGTGATGAGTTAACCGACCTTAATAGACGGCAAAACCGCCAGCCCGCCGCACTTTGAGAGAGACGAGGAGCGAGAAGTGATACGGGCTGCTGGATTACTAGAGCTAGGTGTCACACGGAGGCCAATAAATATGGTGATAGCATGGGTTAGCCATGTAGTATGATGTAACTACACTGGGCTGCCATGTTTCGTACTCTTTCGGTCTACTGTGGAGAAGATTGGTTGATTTTATATCACTGGATAATATAAAATATTATGAGTGCAGACGCTCCACCACGAGGTTCCTTGCTCCTTCTCGGTCGTCGGGCGTGCATGTAATGCTATTAATTCGCAAATAAACATTCTTGTTTCTTGACATATCAACCAATACGAGATGTGGGCGTGCATGTTTTCAATGACTCGAGACTACCAAACACGACGTGCAGTGGTTAGTTCATTGCATGCAATGCTATTAATTAGCAAATACACATTAAGGGGCCGTTTGGTTCTAGGCCTAACCATGCCACACTTTTCCATACAATGTTGCCGCACTTGCCTAAGGTTAGGGCCTATTTGGTTCTAGGCCTAGCCTTGCCACACTTTGCCATACATTTTTGCCAAGGTTGCCTAAGGTTAGTTCATCAAAATGAGAGCCACAAGTTGGCAAGCCTAAGGTAATCTTGCCTTATTTTTTGTGTGTATGCCATGTGGGGTCCAAGTGTGGCTTGACTAAGGTGTGGCTTGAACCAAACGCTCAGTTCATAGATTCTATCCTCATAGATTCCCGATGACCGAGAAGGAGCAAGGAACCTCGTGGTAGAGCGTCTTCACTCATAATATTTTATATTAATCCCTCCGTCCAGGTGAATAAGTCATCTTTGGTTGTGCATCGAGACCAAGAAGGAGGGAAAAACAAGAGAACTTTTGCCACAACTAACCTTATGCAAAGTGTGGCTGCCATAAAAAGTGTGGCTATGGCCACCACAAGTGCAGCAAGATTTGGCAAAAAATTGAGCCTATGACATGTGGACCATATAACTAGAGAAGTGTGGCAATGAACCAAACACATGTCTAAGATGTTGTGGCATGACTAAGGTTAGATGTGGCAACCTTAGGCTGGGAACCAAACATGCCCTATGTTCTTCCACTTTTTTACGTGAGCTTTGTTCATCCTTATGCGAACATGCGGGACATCTAGCATCAGGTGCACGTGTCATGCAAGAAAATGGAGATAAGTTGTGCGTAAGTGAGTCATGCACTTCGATGGCACCTAGTACTACGCAATATTTTTTCTCCTCGATGGCACATGAATAGTGCACGTACTCAATGAAGGAGCACGGGATGGTAGCCATGGACATGGTCGGCCCTTTTTGGAGATAGTACTAAATAACTTTGGTGTGTCTCGTCAACTCACAGAACGACGAGCTCCCTCGCCAACGCGTGCGCGGTGACTCGCAACACGAGGAGAAACTTTTGCTTACAAGCGGTGGGCGTGCAGCCGTTCATTTGGTGTCAGATTGCCAGAAGTAGTACTGTAGTACCATCATTATTGTTGGACTTCCGTAAGAGGGGAAGAGCCAAGCGCAAGGTCACCTACTAACCTAGTACTACTAAATGAACTGCTGCATGGTTAATTAATATAGGCGGCTCTTGCAGCGGCACATCATTAACACAGTGCTCTTGCAACAGCAAGTACTCTCTTCGTAAGAAAAATAAAGGATTGGAGTGGCATGTCCACTTGAATCCCATAGCATTAACATAGTGTTCCCCTAAAAAACCAGAGTGTTTGACACAGGAAAAACAAAGGAAGTGAAAAAAAGTTGGGTGGATGCTAGATTGCCAATTAACACATAATTACATGGGAAAAAAATCTTATAGCATTCTATCCTATGAATCAAACGACCAATGTAGGTAGCACGGTGCTGCCTCTCATCGACCTCCTCTGCAAGAGTTTTCTTCTAGTAGTGGCGGAGCTTAGGCCAAGGACACAATTGATTTTCAAGTAGGGCTCGATTAACTCAACTATGTCTCCTAGCTAGCAGCGCCCACCTGCAAATGAGCGCCACCGTGAGCTGCGCGACAATGATAGAGGCTCTGGGAGGACCAAAGGTAGGCGGGCGACGAGCCGACGAGGTAGCCCGATGACCCCTTGAGCTTGAAAGGCACCCGCATGATCTCCTCTCTTCGTAGGGAAGGTCGGGGTCCATTGGGTACATCTCCGACGACATCCACGGCTTCCAACGGTGTCGTTGACATTTCGTTAGTGTAAATAATTAGTGAATTCCTAGTCAATAATCAAAACCGTCTAAACTCTAACATGTAAACACTAAAACCGCAAGAGGGTGGTATTCCCGGTTTTAGAGATTTGAGGGTAAAAATCGTACCAAAATTGACTTTGGGGGGTTATTTTTCCATCAACTTACATTTGAGGGTGAAAAATATACTTCTTTCAATGGTCCGCTGGTCAGAGTATTCTTTTAGATTTGTAACATGTGGGACTGAGTGTGAGCGAACCAACCTCAATCGACGGCAAAGCACCTGCCGGACGCACTTTGAGAGAGACGAGGAGCAAGAAGCGATACGGGCTGGTCGTGTCATGCAAGAAAATGGTTGGTCTAATGTTTAAAACTTGGTGTACTATAGTAGAGGTAGATGTGGATGTAGATGTAGTGTAGACGTAGATGTAGATGTACATGTTGAGATGTAGAGATAAGTGAGACTCACCAACAATCACCAACGTAGGCCGAGTACGTGCATGGATCACCCACAAAAAAAGGAGTATGTGCATGAAGAGAAAAATTGCACGCACGGACGCACGTACTCAGTGCCTCATTCCCTAATACACACACGCAGGTACATGGTGGAGCTCATTTCTGGATGAAGAGGCAGCTCACGTGATAATTTGACGTGTTCGGTAGTTGTTCACTTAGTGGAGGGTCAGGAACCACGCGTGGACGAATCAAAGTTCGACCATGACGCGGTGGCGTGTTTGTTTTTATTTTTTTCAATGGAACAGACACAGTTTTTTTCTTGAATGGCACGTGAATCGTGCACATACTCAATGACGGAGCACGAGATGGGATGGTAGCCATGGACATGGTCGGCCCTTTTTGGAGACTACTACACTAGTACTTTGATGTACATTTAAAAAAACTACTACTTTGATGTGTCATGTCAACTCGCAGAACGATGAGAAGCTTGCTTACTACGCCCTCTCCATAGCCCACACTTTGTACGGCTATTATAGTGGGAGTAACTTAGCGCACTCCAAGAAAATTTTGCTTATGTGGCAAGTAGTTAATGAGAAGTGGTAACATTCTCATGATATTTCTTGCATAGTATTAACCATGCTCTAAGGGTGGTGTCATGCAATAAAATGGCCGGTCCGAATATGTGGCTATACTATTAGTAGAGGTAGATGTTTAAACACGACCAGCCCATTAGTAGAGGTAGATGTTTAAACTTTGCTTATGTGGCAAGTAGTTAATGAGAAGTGGTAACATGCTCATGATATTTCTTGCTTATGAGGAATAAGTAGACTAGTGTCATATGCATGAAACTAGTGAGTATGGGAGCACATGATATTTCCCCGTCCGGACCGATCACAAGTTGGTTTCTCACCTTCTTGGCCCACCAAAAACCCCTCCCCCCCTCCCGTGCGCGCTTTCCGCCCGGTGCCAGCTGAGCCCGCCGCTCCACATTGATGGCAAGTCAGGGCGACGCGACCTCTCACTGCTTCCGTCTTTGAAGCGGCGCGCTGTCCGAGGGCACCGCCCGCTGCACGCCTGACATTTCAGACTACATAGTGGAGAGTAACTTTAGAGAAAGTACTACAATTAGATGACATAATCAGGCTATAAGGATTTCAATATAGTATTTGTGATTAGTTGAAGGAGAGAGAAGAGGAGAGAGAAGAGAAGCGGGTTGTAAACTTGTAGCCGGTTGTAGCAGGAGCTCCAACATACTTTGTGAGACAAAAGGTGGGGCCATTATTATTGATATAGTATTATACTAAAGGGACTAACTATTGTACTAGCAGGCTATTGGGTTGGTTCTCGATGATGTGTCAACTTCATATAGCCGGATGTTGGCTATACTATTAACCATTCTCTAAGTGTGGTGTGAGTGGGACTAAACTTTAGTCCCATACTGCTAGGTGAGTGTGAGTTGCACCACTTTATAATGTGATCTATTCTAGCATTTGCATGAGCATGATAATAGGAAACCTACACGCGCGCTCTTCGGGAATGAGCCTGTCCAAGGACAAAAGCTATGCACGTGGTCTATATTTTTATTGGTCGGAAAATTTATTAAGTCATTAATTAATAATTAATGGATGCCTTAATTACTCAGCTGTTTCTGATTCTTTTGGATAGTGGGGCTATTATTGACTTGGGCGTGGGGTTTGGGCCAAAGGCCTACTCCCTCCGTCTCAGTTTAGAGGGCGTGCGCATAGTTCCAGATCATCCATTTGACTAACTAAATATGAGTTATATGTCACCAAAAGTATATCATTGGATTCTTAAGCGGATGTAGTTTCTAAACATATATTTTTCATCGCATATAATACATATATATCTAGTTAAATTCTCAACCTAGAACGACATGCATGCCTTGTAAACCGAGACGGAGGGAGTACTATTATACTTGGTCTTACTCGCATGACCGACCCGACAGGCTCTACCCTAGCCGCCGATGTATCATATGGTTTCGCACCGTTCCAGATCTTAGCACCGCCACGCAATTCTTCTCCATCCATCCTTCCGGTATGCACCATGAGAAGGGACAATAGTCCTTCTAACCCCGCCTTTCGTGATCCTGTATGGGAGAGGGGCGATCAGGTTTTTGGGGAACACACTCCTATGACTGTTACCAACGACGACTTCCTCAACGACAGCCTTCTTCCCCGACCTCGGTAACCTCTTCATCGACGACATGAGTGACAACATCAACCACAACGGTTCTACTCCCGTTGTACAGTATGTGATTCTGTCCTCCTGGTTTAGTCCACATCATTACTTTGATCTTTGCAATTGTCGTCATGATCTATTTACTATTGATTCAGATTAAATCTCATAGTAAATTGCTCATATATTCAACAATGCAATCCAAAAACTTGATTATAGGCAATTTACTCTGAGTGGTTTTGCTGCGCTTTTGAAGCCGCCTACTTTTAAGGGGGTGCAATATAAAAGGTGGCGCATAAGAGTAGTATATTGGTTTCAGATCATGTGCTGGTATGACGCCACTAAGGGTAAGCCTGAGGGCGATCTTAATCCTACACAGCAAGAAGCTTTTGAGAACATGGATACCCTCTTCAAAGTTGCCCTGCTTAGTGTTCTTGAAGATTCCATTGTGGATTCATATATGTCGTTTGACAGCGGCAAAGACATGTGGGCTGCGCTCGAGGCCACGTTTGGGGCCTCGGGCGCTGGCAACAAGTTGTACGTCATGGAGCAATTCTGTGACTACAAGATGACTGATAAGCGCTCTATTGTTCAACAGACTCATGAGATACAATCACTCGCTAAGGAACTTGAGTACTTTAAGTGTGTGTTGCTGGAGAAATTTGTTGCTGGGACCATCATTGCCAAGCTTCCACCTTCGTGGAACAATTTTGCTACTTCTCTGAAAAACAAGAGACATGAGTTTTCCATTTCGGATCTCATTAGCACTCTTGATTTTGAAGAGAAGGCGAGAGCAAAAGACACACATGCTCGGCTGGCTAAGGGAGCTTCTTGTGCCCACATGGTACATGAGAAGAACTTCCAGTCCAACCAGCCCCAAAAGAACAAGAACAAATCTCAGGGGAAATGCAAGTTTGATGCAAAGAACAAGCCGTCACATTCTACCAACTTCAAGAAGGATTCTCATAATGGGAAGGGATACAAACCTCAATTTTGGTAGCAACAAACAACATTTATATGGTTGCATCTACCTGCTGTCAGCTAACCTCATCGTGCTCCAGGTATTCCTACATTCGTAACTAGGTACAATGACCACCGCAAGATGAAATAAGCTTATTCGTACGTTGACTTGCTGATTGTAGTGCAGAACGATCCTGTCATGTGTGGAGGAGCAAACACGCAGTGCAGCCGAAGGTGGAAATCAACTAAGGACTTATGAAATTATATATAATCTTCCTCAGCAAGGTCAGTATCCCCTTCGTCCAGATGATCGTGTTTTGTCATGCCGAGCTATTGATATATGCTACTGTTTTGCAACACCGTTTAAGTATAGCTATTGTGTTCCTATCTTTTCAGATTCAGGACAATGAAGATGATTTCAGGGGAACTGCACAATATGTACTCATGTTGAGTCATCTCTATTACCTCATGTGTTTGCTGCAAATGTGTCAGCATCAATTGCAAGATGAGGTGGCTAGCTAGCTGTGGAGTTGCCAACATGCTCAAAGTGCTCACAACATTGAGAAGAAACAATCATGCCCAGGAAATTAATGCGTGCGCAGGGAGGCCCTTTGCTCAGAGAAGCATCGACCGATTTTCTTTATTTCCACACCTTCTCACAACTTTGTATTGGTTATAGTATGGTGAATCATTGAGATGCATAAACATGCTGAACTTTTGTTCTTCTGAATGTTAGTATGCATACCGTATCTTCTGAAGCTTAGTTTAATGTGAATGTTGACTAGCCTGTGAACCTTCGCAATCTAGTAAGTATATTGTAGGCCTGTTATTTGACACCTCACTTTGCCGCGCTATGCGACCAGTGTGAGTGTCTGCATCCAGTACCGCGTCCTCTAATTTGGTGGATGCCAAGTTGAAAAAGGTTACCGATGAGTAGCCATAAGCTGGAGGCGTCTCTTTTTTCTTTCGAATGGGCAATAAGCTGGAGAGATGGAGAGTGTCTCTAATGGGCTGCCTCTAATGCTAAGGCCCTCTAATATGAAACACGAGCAACCGACTGGGCCGATACAAAAGCCTATCCATTTTAAAGCCCATTTGTTTTTGTTTTCTGCAAGGAGAAGCCCATATTTCTTGAAGAGGGGGCGATCCAAGAAAAACCCTCCTTCCTCCTCGCTTCCACTTATACTGCAACTCACTGGACTCTCCTGCTTCCGTCGCCCCCCAATTCCCCCCGCTCCCCATTTTCCTCACTCGTCCAGAAAACCCCTACTCACCTTCTTCCTCACTCATACAGAAAACGCCTGCGCCTCTTCTTCCACTCCTACAGAAAACCCCAGCCCTCCTTCTTCCCCGCTCGCACTGCCACTAGGCTCGTCTCTAGCTACTCTGCTCAAACCCGTGAGCTCGGCGCGACGCCCACAAGGAAAATGAAGTCGGCTGGCCCCAGCGCCAAGAAGATGAGGCTCCCGCCAGCGGCGACGCCATTTGTAGATCCCGCACCGGCAGCGCGGGGAGAAGCGGCGAGCCCCCCCCCAACCCGGATCTGAGGAACCGGTAGAATCTCCGGTGGACCGCATCAGCGATCTCTCGGACGTCATCCTTGAGGAGATCATCTCGCTTCTCCCCACCAAGGATTGCTGCCGCACACAAGTCCTCTCAACTCGGTGGTGCCCTCTATGGAGCACCGCGCCCCTCAATCTCGACCGTCGTTAGATATCTGTCCTTACTGAATTTGATCTCCTCGGAGTGATCGTCTCCTCTCACCAGCAGGGACCCGTTCAACGCCTCTGCATACCGACACGCTACCTGCTGTCCATACCCGGTACGGTGGACGCTTGGCTGACATCCCCTGAATTCAGAAAACTCCAGCAGTTTGAGTTCTACCATTACCACGAAAGTTTCATACCACAAACACAGAAAGAATTCGTGCCCACACCACCGTTGTCCATCTGGCGGTTTTCCTCCTCTCTCCACACCGCCACCTTCGCCCGGTGCCATCTACCAGACGATCTGGTACAAATGCTTCGACTCCCACTACTAAAAACACTTGCTTGTGGTGGTTTATCTGTCGAAGGCCTCACTGCACAGCATCATCCACTCCAGTTGCCCTGCCCTGAAGCGCTTGCTGATTGTTTTGGGAATAGAAATCCATATCAGTTGTCTCCAAATAAAGTCGCCTCACCTTAAAAGCATTGGAATTTGTTTTGAAGGATAGCAGCTCATCATCGAAGATGCCCCTTCACTTCAAAGGTTGCTCCTTGATTGTTATAAACCTTCGCAAATAACTATCGTCTCTGTGCTCCGTTTGATGATCTTGGGTCTAATTAGTGCTCCATTTAATGATCACAACAAGTTGGTGTTTTGCTCCTCAGTTTTTCAGGTACCGTATATTATCATCTACACATTTGTAATCATAAGATGGATTTTTCATTTGTGCGCATAAGTTTTAGATCATCTTGGAGTACACTTTGGGTACTAATATTATGTTATATGCTCAATGAAGAGTTCGTCCATGGATAGCCTATCAATGCTGCTGGATTCTGTCAAGATCTTATATATCAGAATGTTTAGTTATGATTTGAACATAATTATTGGCTTGCTGCGATGCTTTTGGTCTCTGGAGAATTTATATATAAAGGTGATGATTTCATGCACATTGAAAGACCGTATATATTGTACTAGAATTAACCGTTCAGTTGTTGCTCTTTCGACATACTCTTTTTTCAGACCTTAACTGTTTTCAAATCTTCATGTGTACTTAGGTACTGCAACCACATGGTGAAAAATGTATAACCAATCGGTGGCATAATAAGAACCAAGATTTTCTCAGTTCTCATGACATTCGTTTGAGGACAATAACGATGGAAGGATATGCATCCAACCAGGCAAACGGAAGCTTTGTCACATTCTTCCTGTTGAATGTGAGGTTACTATTGTCCATGAGGCTTATGTTTTACTGCAAGAGATTTCTCACGGATGGACATGTTGAACAACAAAAAAAGAAGTTTCAGGTGGATAAATGGGCTTCTAAACGTGCTCGGCTTCTATTTACAACAAGTTATAGTCATCCTGAAATAATTTTTTTTGCACAGGAGGTTGATTTTATGGATCAGACCGATCCATTTGTTTGTGACTGCTAAAAAGAGTGGTTGGGTTAGATGTTACTGCCATCTTCAATCTAGGTTTTGTATAAAAATTTGATGAACAATCAATCCTTGGGATTTTTGTACCGTTTGTAAGCTTGAGTTGCATGTTGTTGCCCTCGTACTTCCCTCCACCTGCCACTACACTGCCGCATCTTCCACTGCTGCTCTTTGTTCCCGTCCGAGGCCTCGCCATCGTTCTCCACCTTGGTTCGCTCGCTGTGCCCACCGCCGTCTAGCATTTTCAACATGGTCAACAACCAAGAGGAATCAGGAGATGATTATACGTGGAGAGGCAGACAGTAGGGACCCACCAGGGTCATTGCATTACGCAAGCAGGTGCCTCGTTATTACAAGCCAAAAAATACTTCCTCCTAATTGTTTGACAACTAGGTCCCACGCTATTGTCAATGTAGTCAATAAACAAGAAAATTACACAACGAGCGGATAACACCAGGGACCCAGCAGCTCGCCCAGTTGTTTTTTAGTTTCAGAGATGGAGCTCAACTGCGCGTTGTGCGGGGGCTGCCCGTCTAGCCCATGCTTACGCTTTTATTTAAGCACATGACGAGCCCAGTTGATATCTTTTTTCATTCTGAAAATGGCTAGCCCGGTTCTTGTTTTTGGAGAATACCAAAACCAAGGCCTACTTGCTTTTCTCAGCCCTGCTGGGCTGCAAATCTTTCAAGACGAGGAGGAATGTAAGTAGTAAGAAATGGGCTTCCCCAGAAAATGGGCAATAAGTTGTAAGAAATGGGCTGTAAATTTTTAAACCAAAGCCAACCGGCAATTACATTAAAATATCATTTTTCTGGATTTCTCTACTCTCTACCCTTATAAAAACCAAAGCCAACTGGCAATTACATTAAAATATCGTCTTTTCTCCCACAAGATAAACTACTCATACAAATTCATCTTTATGTTCTGTGCAACGCACATACTTCTTGCTAGTTAAGATTTTAAATTTCGTTCATTTTTTGTGGAGAATTGTTTTGAATTTTATTTTGATATAATTTTTTAAAAATTATTTTTAACGCGACTCAAAATATAGTGATTAAAAGAGTTCGGACCCCACCGAAATATGAAAAATTTCGTTGAATTTTTTAGCAGTGCCCAGAACATATGGTCTGTAATGCTAATAAAAAGAATACATGCTTCAAATATCCTTAAGAATTAGCAAATGGGCTGTAAATTATTAAAAATAATGGCTAATGGGTTGTATGCTGTTTTCCACAGATTTGGAGGCTGACTTCTGGCCCTACTAGGTTCATGATGACGCTGTCCTAAATTTTTTTTGACGCGTACCCAAGGCTTTGTCAACTTACTCAACATAGAGCAGTGACTGATGGATGTCCATCCAACGGCTGCCATGCTTCTTCAATCTCTGATCTTCCTGCTCCAGCCGACCAAACCAGCGCCGGCGGGATTGCCTGCTCCCTCCTCCCGTGGCTGGCTGTAGCAAGGTGGCCCAATCCTATTTGTAGGAAAGGACAAGCTTGAAAAAACTCTTATATAAAGGAAAGCGCTCCCGAGGAGACATGGGAATTATCGTCAAGCTAATTTTCATCATGCTCATATGATTCATGTTCGTTACTTTAATAATTTGATATGTGGGTGGACCGGTGCTTGGGTACTGCCCTTCCTTGGACAAGCATCCCACTTATGATTAACCCCCCTCGCAAGCATCTGCAACTACGAAAGAAGAATTAAGGTAAACCTAACCATAGCATGAAACATATGGATCCAAATCATCCCCTTACGAAGCAACGCATAAACTAAGGTTTAAGGTTCTGTCACTCTAGCAACCCATCATCTAATTATTACTTCCCAATGCCTTCCCCTAGGCCCAAACAATGGTGAAGTGTCATGTAGTCGACGTTCACATAACACCACTAGAGGAAAGACAACATACATCTCATCAAAATATCAAACGAATACCAAATTCACATGACTACTTATAGCAAGACTTCTCCCATGTCCTCAGGAACAAACGTAACTACTCACAAATCATATTCATGTTCATAATCAGAGGGGTATTAATATGCATAAAGGATCTGAACATATAATCTTCCACTGAATAAACCAACTAGCATCAACTACAAGGAGTAATCAACACTACTAGCAACCCACATGTACCAATCTGAGGTTTTGAGACAAAGATCAGACACAAGAGATGAACTAGGGTTTGAGAGGAGATGGTGCTGGTGAAGATGTTGATGGAGATTGACCCCCTCCCGATGAGAGGATCGATGGTGATGACGATGGTGACAATTTCCCCCTCCCGGAGGGATGTTTCGCCAGCAGAACAGCTTAGCTAGAGCCCTAGATTGGTTCCGCCTCGAGACGGTGGCGCTTCGTCCCGAAAGCTTCCTCCTTATTTTTTCCAGGGCAAAAGACCCCTTATACCAGAAGATGAGCATCGGGGGCCTACCAGGTGGCCCACGAGGCAGGGGGCGCGCCCAGGGGGGTAGGGCGCGCCCTCCACCCTCGTGGACGGTGACTAGCCCTCCTTTGGTGCTTCCTTTGCCCAATATTTTTTATATAATCCAAAACTGACTTTCATGGAGTTTCAGGACTTTGGGAGTTGTGCAGAATAGGTCTCTAGTATTTTCTCCTTTTCTAGCCCAGAATTCCAGCTGCCGGCATTCTCCCTCTTCATGTAAACCTTGTAAAATAAGAGAGAAAAGGCATAAGTATTGTGACATATATAATGTGTAATAACAGCCCATAATGCAATAAATATTGATATAAAAGCATGATGCAAAATGGACGTATCACCGGCTGTGCTGCCCCAGGCCATCCCTCTACCCACCCGCACATCCTGTTATTTTCCGGCGACGTCAGCCTCACCCCGTAGCCGACCAGTCAGCGCTCGTACTCCCCTCAGCATGGGCATTGATGACCCACAAGTATAGGGGATCTATCGTAGTCCTTTCGATAAGTAAGAGTGTCGAACCGAACGAGGAGCAGAAGGAAATGATAAGCAGTTTTCAGTAAGGTATTCTATGCAAGCACTGAAATTATCGATAACAGATAGTTTTGTGATATGGTAATTTGTAACAGGTAACAAGTAATAAAAGTATATAAGGTGCATCAAGATGGCCCAAACCTTTTTGTAGCGAAGGACTAGCCTGGACAAACTCTTATATAAAGGAAAGCGCTCCCGATGACACATGGGAATTATCGTCAAGCTAGTTTTCATCATGTTCATATGATTCGCGTTCGGTACTTTGATAATTTGATATGTGGGTGGACCGGTGCTTGGGTACTTCCCTTCCTTGGACAAGCATCCCACTTATGATTAACCCCTCTTGCAAGCATCCGAAACTACAAAAGAGGTATTAAGGTAAACCTAACCATGACATGAAACATATGGATCCAAATCAGCCCCTTACGAAACAACTCCTAAACTAGGGTTTAAGCTTCTGTCACTCTAGCAACCCATCATCTACTTATTAGTTCCCAATGCCTTCCTCTAGGCCCAAACAATGGTGAAGTGTCTTGTAGTCGACGTTCACATGACACCACTAGAGGAAAGACAACATACATCTCATCAAAATATCGAACGAATACAAAATTCACATGACTACTTATAGCAAGACTTCTCCCATGTCCTCAGGAACAAACATAACTACTCACAAATCATATTCACGTTCATAATCAGAGGGGTATTAATATGCATGAAAGATCTAAACATATGATCTTCCACCGAATAAACCAACTAGCATCAACTACAAGGGGTAATTAACACTACTAGCAACCCACAGGTACCAATCTGAGGTTTTGAGACAAAGATTGGATACAAGAGATGAACTAGGGTTTGAGATGAGATGGTGCTGGTGAAGAAGTTGATGGAGATTGACCCCCTCCCTATGAGAGGATCGATGGTGATGATGATGGTGATGATTTCCCCCTCCTGGAGGGATGTTTCCCCGGTAGAACAGCTCCGCCGGAGCCCTAGATTGGTTTCGCCAAGGTTCCGCCTCGTGGCGGCGGAGTTTCGCCCCGTAAGATTGCTTATGATTTTTTGTTGGACGAAAGACCTCATATAGTAGAAGATGGGCACCGAAGGCCTGCCAGGGGGCCCACGAGGAAGGGGGCACGCCCAGGGGGTAGGGCGCGCCCCCACCCTCGTGGATGGTGGGTGGCCCCCCTCTGGTACTTCCTTCGCCCAATATTTTTTATATATTCTGAAAATGACTCCCGTGGAGTTTCAGGACTTTTGGAGCTGTGCAGAATAGGTCTATAATATTTTGCTCCTTTTCCAACCCAGAATTCTAGCTGCCGACATTCTCCCTCTTCATGTAAACCTTGTAAAATAAGATAGAATAGGCATAAGTATTGTGACATAATGTGTAATAACAGCCCATAATGCAATAAGTATCGATATAAAAGCATGATGCACAATGGACGTATCAACTCCCCCAAGCTTAGACCTCGCTTGTCCTCAAGCGGAAGCCGATATCGAAAAATATGTCCACATGTTTAGAGATAGAGGTGTCAATAAAATAAAATACGGACATGAGGGCATCATGATCATTCTTAGAATAGCTAAAGTAACAATTCAATCACAATTTCAAGTATGAATTAGAAACTTCATTGAAAACTAACAAACTATAATCTCAGTCACTGAAGCAATTGCAATTTATCGTAACATCGAAAAGAGTCAATATAAGAGCTTTTCAGCAAGTCCACATACTCAACTATCATTTAGTCTTTCACAATTGCTAACACTCACGCAATATTTATGGGTATGAAGTTTCAATCGGACACAGAGAAAGATAGGGGCTTATAGTTTTGCCTCCCAACCTTTTTACCTCAAGGGTAATGTCAACAATAATGGTTCATGAAAACCCAGATCCAATTAGCTATATATATCAGGATCTTTCCAACACATTGTGCTTGCCAAAGGATAAAATGTAAAAAGGAAAGGTGAAGATCACCATGAATCTTGTATGAAGTATAAGATAAGAATAAAAGATAGGCCCTTCGCAGAGGGAAGCAGACGTTTTCATGTGCTTTTACGGTTGGATGCACAAAATCTTAATGCGAAAGAACGTCACTTTATATTGCCACTTGTGATATGGACCTTTATTATGCAGTCTGTCGCTTTTATTTCTTCCACATCACAAGATCGTATAAAGCTTATTTTCTCCACACTAATAAATCATACATATTTAGAGAGCAATTTTTATTGCTTGCAACAGTGACAACTTACTTGAAGGATCTTACTCAATCCATAGGTAGATATGGTGGACTCTCATGGCAAAACTGGGTTTAAGGATATTTGGAAGCACAAGTAGTATCTCTACTTGGTGCAAAGAATTTGGCTAGCATGAGGGGGAAAGGCAAGCTCAACATGTTGGATGATCCATGACAATATAATTTATTTCGGATGTAAGAAAACATAACACATTACGTTGTCTTCCTTGTCCAACATCATCTCTTTAGCATGTCATATTTTAATGAGTGCTCACAATCATAAAAGATGTCCAAGATAGTATATTTATATGTGAAAACCTCTCTTTCTTTATTACTTCCTATTAATTGCAACGATGACCAAAACTATGTTTGTCAACTCTCAACAACTTTTATTCATCATACTCTTTATATGTGAAGTCATTACTCTCCATAAGATCCATATGATCTCTTTACTTCTTTTTTTATTCTTTCTCTTCTCTTTTATTTTTATTCCCTCTAGATCATGGCAACATAATCAGGCCCTTGACTCATAACTAATCTTTATTATATAGCTCACGGACTCAATTACATAGAAGGACCATAAAGCTAAACTCAAAACTAAATCATACTAAAACTTTATTCTACTAGATCAAGATATAACCAAAAGGACCAAACTAAGAAAAACAGTAAAGATAGGAGTGTGATGGTGATACGATACCGGGTCACTCCCCCAAGCTTGGCAGTTGCCAAGGGGAGTGCCCATACCCATGTGTTTATATCTCTTTCTTCGAGGGTGGTGATGTGATATTATTGGCGATGATGCCCCTCAGGATACGATTCTCTTCCTCGAGCTTATTGACTTGCTGCTTGAGGTCCATTATTTCCTTACGGAGCTTGCCCGTGACGGCTAAAGCTCCTTTTACCCAAGGATGTTGCATAACTGCGGGAGAACAAGTAACACTCTTTTTCATATTTTCATAAGAAAGAAATCTAACATTGGAGGGGATGACCGAGTTTGGAATAGCTGAGCTCTATAGTTCCTGCATCGTGAATCCGGCTCGGAAACGAGAAGTAACTTCTTGATCCTCCTTCATGGCATCTATCCTTTTCAAGTTGGCCTCCATCTCTTCCTCAGTTGATGGCCCAAAGTGGTCAGCATCGTTGTTTGCTCCTGGCCCTGGTATCGGATGAGACACCCGACTCTCCCCGACTGACTCTTGAGAAGACAACTTGCTCTAAATCTGCTACCGAAATAGCTTGAAACAAAAATAGAGGATATTTGCGTGGTACGGTGGTCAAAACCTTCGGGAGATTATATAATGAATTTTTACCGACCAAAAGAAGTATCGTGCAAGAAAACGGAGTCCGGAGAGCACACGAGGTGCCCACGAGGCAGGGGGCGCGCCCTGGGGGGTAGGGCGCGCCCTCCACCCTCATGGAAGCCTTGTGTCCTTCCCGGACTGCATCTTATTTTCCTATTTTTTTAAATATTCCAAAACAGAGAAAAAATGCTATTAGGATTGTTTTGGAGTCGGTTTACTTACTGTACCTCATACCTATTCCCTTTCGGAGTCTGAAACGTTCTAGAAAGTGTCCCTTATGTCTTCCTCCGGGGTTACGACTTCAATAACATTAGTTTCAACATTTATGGGATCACCTGAGATATAATGTTTGATTCTTTGACCGTTCACCACCCTCGGATTTGTGCCTTCTAAGTTGCTGATTTTTATGGCACCGAAACGATAGACCTCCTCGATGACGTAAGGACCTTCCCATTTAGAGAGGAGTTTTCCTGCAAAAAATCTTAAACGAGAGTTGTATAGCAATACATAATCACCTACATTGAACTCACGCTTTTGTATCCTTTTATCGTGCCATCGTTTAACTTTTTCTTTAAACAGTTTGGCATTCTCATAGGCCTGGGTTCTCCATTCATCAAGTGAGCTAATGTCAAATAGTCTCTTCTCACTGGCAAGTTTGAAGTCATGGTTGAGCTCTTTAATGGCCCAATATGCCTTATGTTCTAGTTCGAGAGGTAAGTGACAAGCTTTTCCATAAAGCATTTTATACGGAGACATACCCATAGGATTTTATATGCAGTTCTATAAGTCCATAATGCATCATCAAGTTTCTTGGACAAATTCTTTCTAGATCTATTAACAGTCTTTTGCAAAATTAATTTAAGCTCTCTATTACTCAATTCTACTTGACCACTAGACCGTGGATGATATGGAGATGCAATTCTATGATTAACATCATACTTAGCAAGCATTTTACGAAAAGCACCATGAATAAAATGTGAACCACCATCAGTCATTAAATATCTAGGGACTCCAAACCTCGGAAAAATAACTTCTTTAAGCATCTTAATAGAGGTGTTATGATCAGCACTACTAGTTGGAATAGCTTCTACCCACTTAGTAACATAATCAACAGCAAGTAAAATATGTGTATACCCATTAGAGGAAGGAAATGGTCCCATATAATCAAAGCCCCAAACGTCAAATGGTTCAATAACAAGTGAATAATTCATAGGCATTTCTTGACGTCTGCTAATATTACCAATTCTTTGACATTCATCACAAGACAAGACAAACTTATGGGCATCTTTAAAAAGAGTAGGCCAATGAAAACTGGATTGCAATACCTTATGTGCAGTTCTATCTCCAGCATGGTGTCCTCCATAAGCCTCGGAGTGACACTTCCGTAGGATCTGTTCCTATTCATGCTCAGGTACACAACGTCTAATAACACCATCTACTCCTTCTTTATAAAGATGTGGGTCATCCCAGAAGTAATGTCTTAAATCATAGAAGAACTTTTTCTTTTGCTGGTATGTGAAACTAGGTGGTATAAATTTGGCAACAATATAATTAGCATAATCAGCATACCATGGAGCAATACGAGAAGCATTTATGACAACTAGTTGTTCATCAGGAAAGCTATCATCAATAGGTAGTGGGTCATCAAGAACATTCTCTAACCTAGACAAGTTGTCTGCAACGGGATTCTCAGCTCCCTTTCTATCAATAATATGCAAATGAAATTCTTGTAGCAAGAGAACCCATCTAATAAGTCTAGGTTTAGCATCTTTCTTTTCCATAAGATTTTTAATAGCAGCATGATTAGTGTGAACAGTTACTTTAGAATCAACAATATAAGGTCTGAACTTATCACAAGCAAATACAACCGCTAAAAATTATTTTTCAGTAGTAGCATAATTTCTTTGGGCACTGTCTAGAGTTTTACTAGCAGGATAACATTTAATTTCTTATCAACTCTTTGTCCTAGAACAGCACCTACAACATAATCACTAGCATCACACATAATTTCAAAGGGTAAATTCCAATCAGGGGGCTGAACAATAGGTGCAGAAATCAAAGCTTTCTTAAGTATTTCAAATGCTTCTACACAATCATCATCAAAGACAAAAGGAACATTGTCGGTGTCAAAACCGGCGGATCTCGGGTAGGGGGTCCCGAACTGTGCATCTAGGCCGGATGGTAACAGGAGGCAGGGGGCACAATGTTTTACCCAGGTTCGGGCCCTCTTGATGGAGGTAAAACCCTACGTCCTGCTTGATTAATATTGATGATATGGGTAGTACAAGAGTAGATCTACCACGAGATCGGAGAGGCTAAACCCTAGAAGCTAGCCTATGGTATGATTGTATGTATATATGATCTATCGACTAGCTTGGCCCTGGTTTATATAATGCACCAGAGGCCTAGGTTAACAAGAGTCCTAGCCGAATACGCCGGTGGGGAGAAGTCCTTGTCTTGATCGCCAAGTCTTGTGGAATCTTCCTTGTATGTGGCAGTTGTCCGAACTGGCCCATGAGTATACGGCCACGGGGGCCCTCGGCCCAATCTATCAGATTGGGAGATGACGTGTTGAGTACCCCCTAGTCCAGGACACCGTCAGTAGCCCCCTGAACCGGTCTTCAAGTTAGGGACGCTCCTCGATTCTTTCGAACTGTTCTTCATCTTCGGTCGTCGGTCTTGAAAACTGGTTCAACAAATCTTCTCATCTTCGATCTTGAGGATTGCCGAAATGCATTCGACGAGTTTATACGCCGGGTATCCGAGGAGCCCCTTTAAGTTTCCGGCCTTTATCAATGCCTTATTATTTTTATGCCACACCTCGGGTTTGAAGTTGTTCCCAGGAGGCAGTGTCCTCTTGCGTCCGAGCTCTAACGCCAGACTGTATTCGAGGTATCTTTTGCAGCCGAGCACCAATGCCAGACCGCTTCCCAGCTCTAACACCGGAATGTATCCGAGCTCCAACGCCGGACTATGTATCCGAGCTCCAACGCCGGACTGTATCCGAGCTCCAACGCCGGACTATATCCGAGGTGTCATATCACCTTGGTTCAAAAAAGTTTGAAGGAGTTTAGCCGAGCTTAATGCCGGAAATGCCCTCTATGGAGCCAGCCACTAGCGCCCGAGCTTTATGCCAGACTGCTTCCGAGGTGGTGCACCACCCCGAATGTGGGCCGATTTTTGTGAATATTTTTATTGGTGCAATTTATTCTCTGCCAAGATATATAGCCAGTAGCCCTCAAGGTGTGTATTGGTCTAAAACCCGAGATGCACCTGAAGGATGACGTAAGACCGCTGATCCTAGTAGCCGCTGAGACTCAGGTTGATTTGCAAAATCGGCCTAAGGATCAAGTCCAAACTCGGCAGAATACTTCAGGACACTAAAAGCGGTGTGCTCAGTCCTCGAGACTCAGGTTGGCTGCGGCCGACCAACCTGAGGATCAAAATCTCCTCGGAAACTATATTGCACATAAAATTTTCTGCATTGGACAAGCAATGCAGTAGCCCCCGAGACACTGGTCGGGTGGCAACACCAGATCAGGGGATCGATGTGCCCCTTTAATATTTGTAAATAATAAGCCCGAAGCCCAGTAGCCCCCGAGCCTTAATGCGGGCACGGGTGGCTGAATTAAGGATCAATATCCATAGTAAAATCACAAATTATGTGTAATGACTCTATGTATCCAAGTACTTTATGTCATTAATGCTCAGATCCGCATTGTACAAAACTTTGTTGACCGACCATCGGCTTCCACCTCCTCGGCCAGTAGCCGAGGAGTGTTTGTCCTACTTTATAAAACCTTTATGAGGGCAAAGATTTACAACAAATAAGGCAATCTGGCCATACGGTTTTATAAACAAAGGTACGCAGAGAGTTATATTACTGTTTAACAGAAGAAATGTCTTCCAAAGAAAATAGTACCGCTATCGGTTCCTTTCTTTGGGTTGTCATGCTAAGCATGATCATTAAACCTCAGCTCTAATGTAAGAGCAAAATATCGAGGATTTAGTTTGGGAGGCCAGTTAATAGCCCCCGGTAGTGTTCGGCGACAGTCGGGGTCAAGCCGTAAACACTTCGGCCAATGTTATGAACGGCCCATCATTTAACATAGTCATCGGATCGCTGACCAGTTTACGCTTATTGTGACAGTCAGTTTTCGGCTTTCTCCACTGAGGTGCTTAACCATGTGATCTGGAAGCACAATCGCAGTGGTTCTCCCTTTGCACGCCTAGCCGAACAAAACGGAACATAGGAAGCAAGTGCAGGAGCCGGGCAACCCAACTATTGACCGAAGACACAATTCGAAACCGATGCATATATAGCAATATCTGAGAATGTTTTTGCCGAATCCCTAAAGGTGTCCGGCGTTGCACTGCGAGACTAATGCTGGAAAAGCACAAATAGTTTAAAAGTGCCAAAAAGCTTGGAAAACCAAGAAATGTCAGTAAAAACATGACGTCCGAATAATATCAAGTGTTCGGTGCCAATCCAAAAATTGGTCTTAGAAAAAAGAAGTGCTTCTGTCGTGCTTTAACATGATACATCCTATCTCAAGACTTCGAGCGGGTCAGCCTACGGCTTCAACCTCCTATCCCGAGGGCGGAGTACTTCTCATTAGGCTAGTTTAGCAAATTAGGCTCCCCGGCTAGTGACCGCACACTCGTGTCGAAAAAAGGAGTGATAAATAATAATAAAACTTTGCAATGACTAAGAAGAAGAACACTTATTATAAAATGGCTCAAATAAACTTAAGAGCCCCCAAGTGACTTGGGTAGAAGAATGATTGCATGTACCGAAGTACTTATATCATATCTATGTTCAACCGAACTTTAAACGCGTCTTAACCGACCGTCGGCTTCTCCCTCTTTGGTCAAGGACCGAAAAGTGTTATGTACTCCATCAGTCGAGAATATCGACAGTGTTTCCAATAACCAAGCAATCAGGCCATAAGGCTGTAACAGACAAAGCGCGCTCAGGGAACTTATGCTATATTACTGCGAAGTGTAAGAAGCATCTTCGAAGAAAATAGTACCCCCACCGATACCTTTCTTCGGTGCTCATTGTTATTATGAGACTTGTGCAATAGATTTTTTGTACTCATGAGTTCCGTTGTGTGCCGACCATCATTGAAAACTATAAGAGCGCTAGCTTTCGGCTTCACCCAGTCTGAGGTCCGGCTCGGGTGACCCGATTGTGACAATCGCAGAGGTGCTCCCTTTACTCCCTAGCTGAACAATCGGGAACGTAGGGGTAAACACAAGAGCGAGGCAACCCAGCTTGCAAATCGCTTAAGTCAATATGGTGCATATTGTGGCATAATACACGAACAAGGAACGAAGCCGTACAAGTATAATCATATGCAAGAGGAAAAGCTTCATAAATGAAGCCCCCAAGTGAATTGGGTCCTTGAATTTGTGTGTCACAAACAAAGTTTGGACAAGGAAATTTTTTACAAGCAACTTTCTTCCAAAAAAGTATAATGCTTGGTCGAACCGAACACAAGTTAGAAATTAAAGCTTTGAGCATGAAAGCGACTTAGCTGGTTAATGTGTTCGGTATTGATGACGCGGTCCGAGCTTGATGCGGGGCAAGGTTCCATCCCCCAAGCTGGTCCTGAGATGGCGGAGTGGAGAGCTCGACACGCCGAAGTGGTGACATAGCATGGTCAATGCAGACCGGCAGAGTGACGCCGAAGTCCTCGGATCATTTTCCTGTGCACAAAAAATAGTGCAAACCGGAGATAATAGTAATAATAATAATTAAAAAAATGTGTTGCATAATAAATAATTTATGCAAATTGAGGAATATAAGAAATATGGCCTGGCGCCGAAGTCAATGTCGATGCAGGGCGTCGGCGTGATGTAGTAAAGGCGTGGCAAAGCCTGAATTCACAGGTCGGTCCGAACTCCGGATGCGGCGTTCGCTGGACTATGTACGGAAACTGATCGAACCACCACGCGACCGTCATTAATGCGGTCACCATTTGATAGACCTATGTACATATCATGGACAAACCAGAGTAATAATTCCTTGGGAAAAATGAACCCAAACAAGCAAAAAATACTGGGATTAATAGCACCTGGTTTATTTGTTGTAGCAATCCGAAGGAATGTGATTCCCAAAATTGGGACTCGCTCCGCACACCCATTGCCTGATGGGCGATAAAACGACGGCATGAGACAATGCTGGTAAGGGTTGACTCGCCGAGGAAAAGCCCTCGGCCCAGCTAATGTGACGGAGCTGGTCGGCTAGTGACGCTGAAGTGTCCGGAGTAGGTTGATGAAGAGATGGCGAAGCCCCCGGTCCAGCCGAGATGTCGAAGCCTCGACGTCAGCCGATGAGTCGAAGTAGGTCGGTGTGATGGACACTAGCTTGAAGAAGCAATAGTGCGGCCCTGTCGATGCAGGTCGTGACGTGGTCGATGCCGGCTTGATGAAGCGACCGTGCGGCGATGCTGGTATGCCCGCTCCGTGTAATCCGTGGGGCGGGGATGTTGATGATGATTTATCCTTCGCGATGCCGGACTCTTGTTCGGCTTGCTGAGATGATGATCCGAAGAAGTTGAGCTCGGCTAAAGTGACGACGTGTCTAGTGCAGGTTGGCAGCCGTGGAGTAATATTGCTGGACTGGTTTGACACCAGCATGATGTTGAAGATCATGTTCAAAAGATCTTAAAGTTAGTGGGATGTGTTCGGGAACAAAACACAATACCCCATACAAAACTTTCTTCAAAAGGGATGTCCGAAATCCCGTTCATAAAAAAGATGAACTCGGGTCGGATTCGTTTTCGCGCAGAAAACAGATCCGAAAAGTGATGCATTAATCGGAAGGTTCCCGGAGTTTGGACGGTCGGATCAAGCTGAAATTTTGAGGGGTGGTAGATATAGTAATTCCGCAGCCGATCAACGGTTGGATCTTCCGAAGGACATCCGAGCTAGAAGCTGGACATCACGCCCTAAACTCGTCCAGATTCTCGTCCAGATTTGACACGGCTCTGGTATATTATAGATTGCCGGAGATTCCTCCATCGGAACTCGACGAAATTTTGCATGGTCTTTGAAGACTCAATTCCGCACAATTCCACCAAAGGGATCGTCAAAGTGATACTCGAGGAGGTGGTGGAAGTAGATACGAGTTCGCTGTCCAGAAAAACAGCACGATCGCTTGAGGGCAATGTTGACGTTGAGCCCCCGAGCTCCATAGATGATTCCTCCATGATCTTGATAGAGATCGGAGTTGATGTTTGATGAAGGACCTCGTCCGAACATGGTGATCCGAACACGGGGCGCAATTCTTGGTCGAACCAAGGTGACCAGTCAAACTGGTGACGAAGACGCCGAAGTCGCAGTTGATCTGCAGGCGAGCCATCGATCCTTTTGTCGATCACACAGCGGAACTCTCAATGAAAGCACCAATGTCGGTGTCAAAACTGGCGGATCTCGGGTAGGGGGTCCCGAACTGTGCGTCTAGGCCAGATGGTAACAGCAGGCAGGGGGCACAATGTTTTACCCAGGTTCGGGCCCTCTTGATGGAGGTAAAACCCTACGTCCTGCTTGATTAATATTGATGATATGGGTAGTACAAGAGTAGATCTACCACGAGATCGGAGAGGCTAAACCCTAGAAGCTAGCCTATGGTATGATTGTATGTATATATGATCTATCGACTAGCTTGGCCCTGGTTTATATAATGCACCAGAGGCCTAGGTTAACAAGAGTCCTAGCCGAATACGCCGGTGGGGAGAAGTCCTTGTCTTGATCGCCAAGTCTTGTGGAATCTTCCTTGTATGCGGCAGTTGTCCGAACTGGCCCATGAGTATACGGCCACGGGGGCCCTCGGCCCAATCTATCAGATCGGGAGATGACGTGTTGAGTACCCCCTAGTCCAGGACACCGTCAGTAGCCCCCTGAACCGGTCTTCAAGTTAGGGACGCTCCTCGATTCTTTCGAACTGTTCTTCATCTTCGGTCGTCGGTCTTGAAAACTGGTTCAACAAATCTTCTCATCTTCGATCTTGAGGATTGCCGAAATGCATTCGACGAGTTTATACGCCGGGTATCCGAGGAGCCCCTTTAAGTTTCCGGCCTTTATCAATGCCTTATTATTTTTATGCCACACCTCGGGTTTGAAGTTGTTCCCGGGAGGCAGTGTCCTCTTGCGTCCGAGCTCTAACGCCAGACTGTATTCGAGGTATCTTTTGCAGCCGAGCACCAATGCCAGACCGCTTCCCAGCTCTAACACCGGAATGTATCCGAGCTCCAACGCCGGACTATGTATCCGAGCTCCAACGCCGGACTGTATCCGAGCTCCAACGCCGGACTATATCCGAGGTGTCATATCACCTTGGTTCAAAAAAGTTTGAAGGAGTTTAGCCGAGCTTAATGCCGGAAATGCCCTCTATGGAGCCAGCCACTAGCGCCCGAGCTTTATGCCAGACTGCTTCCGAGGTGGTGCACCACCCCGAATGTGGGCCGATTTTTGTGAATATTTTTATTGGTGCAATTTATTCTCTGCCAAGATATATAGCCAGTAGCCCTCAAGGTGTGTATTGGTCTAAAACCCGAGATGCACCTGAAGGATGACGTAAGACCGCTGATCCTAGTAGCCGCTGAGACTCAGGTTGATTTGCAAAATCGGCCTAAGGATCAAGTCCAAACTCGGCAGAATACTTCAGGACACTAAAAGCGGTGTGCTCAGTCCTCGAGACTCAGGTTGGCTGCGGCCGACCAACCTGAGGATCAAAATCTCCTCGGAAACTATATTGCACATAAAATTTTCTGCATTGGACAAGCAATGCAGTAGCCCCCGAGACACTGGTCGGGTGGCAACACCAGATCAGGGGATCGATGTGCCCCTTTAATATTTGTAAATAATAAGCCCGAAGCCCAGTAGCCCCCGAGCCTTAATGCGGGCACGGGTGGCTGAATTAAGGATCAATATCCATAGTAAAATCACAAATTATGTGTAATGACTCTATGTATCCAAGTACTTTATGTCATTAATGCTCAGATCCGCATTGTACAAAACTTTGTTGACCGACCATCGGCTTCCACCTCCTCGGCCAGTAGCCGAGGAGTGTTTGTCCTACTTTATAAAACCTTTATGAGGGCAAAGATTTACAACAAATAAGGCAATCTGGCCATACGGTTTTATAAACAAAGGTACGCAGAGAGTTATATTACTGTTTAACAGAAGAAATGTCTTCCAAAGAAAATAGTACCGCTATCGGTTCCTTTCTTTGGGTTGTCATGCTAAGCATGATCATTAAACCTCAGCTCTAATGTAAGAGCAAAATATCGAGGATTTAGTTTGGGAGGCCAGTTAATAGCCCCCGGTAGTGTTCGGCGACAGTCGGGGTCAAGCCGTAAACACTTCGGCCAATGTTATGAACGGCCCATCATTTAACATAGTCATCGGATCGCTGACCAGTTTACGCTTATTGTGACAGTCAGTTTTCGGCTTTCTCCACTGAGGTGCTTAACCATGTGATCTGGAAGCACAATCGCAGTGGTTCTCCCTTTGCACGCCTAGCCGAACAAAACGGAACATAGGAAGCAAGTGCAGGAGCCGGGCAACCCAACTATTGACCGAAGACACAATTCGAAACCGATGCATATATAGCAATATCTGAGAATGTTTTTGCCGAATCCCTAAAGGTGTCCGGCGTTGCACTGCGAGACTAATGCTGGAAAAGCACAAATAGTTTAAAAGTGCCAAAAAGCTTGGAAAACCAAGAAATGTCAGTAAAAACATGACGTCCGAATAATATCAAGTGTTCGGTGCCAATCCAAAAATTGGTCTTAGAAAAAAGAAGTGCTTCTGTCGTGCTTTAACATGATACATCCTATCTCAAGACTTCGAGCGGGTCAGCCTACGGCTTCAACCTCCTATCCCGAGGGCGGAGTACTTCTCATTAGGCTAGTTTAGCAAATTAGGCTCCCCGGCTAGTGACCGCACACTCGTGTCGAAAAAAGGAGTGATAAATAATAATAAAACTTTGCAATGACTAAGAAGAAGAACACTTATTATAAAATGGCTCAAATAAACTTAAGAGCCCCCAAGTGACTTGGGTAGAAGAATGATTGCATGTACCGAAGTACTTATATCATATCTATGTTCAACCGAACTTTAAACGCGTCTTAACCGACCGTCGGCTTCTCCCTCTTTGGTCAAGGACCGAAAAGTGTTATGTACTCCATCGGTCGAGAATATCGACAGTGTTTCCAATAACCAAGCAATCAGGCCATAAGGCTGTAACAGACAAAGCGCGCTCAGGGAACTTATGCTATATTACTGCGAAGTGTAAGAAGCATCTTCGAAGAAAATAGTACCCCCACCGATACCTTTCTTCGGTGCTCATTGTTATTATGAGACTTGTGCAATAGATTTTTTGTACTCATGAGTTCCGTTGTGTGCCGACCATCATTGAAAACTATAAGAGCGCTAGCTTTCGGCTTCACCCAGTCTGAGGTCCGGCTCGGGTGACCCGATTGTGACAATCGCAGAGGTGCTCCCTTTACTCCCTAGCTGAACAATCGGGAACGTAGGGGTAAACACAAGAGCGAGGCAACCCAGCTTGCAAATCGCTTAAGTCAATATGGTGCATATTGTGGCATAATACACGAACAAGGAACGAAGCCGTACAAGTATAATCATATGCAAGAGGAAAAGCTTCATAAATGAAGCCCCCAAGTGAATTGGGTCCTTGAATTTGTGTGTCACAAACAAAGTTTGGACAAGGAAATTTTTTACAAGAAACTTTCTTCCAAAAAAGTATAATGCTTGGTCGAACCGAACACAAGTTAGAAATTAAAGCTTTGAGCATGAAAGCGACTTAGCTGGTTAATGTGTTGAGTACCCCCTAATCCAGGACACCGTCAAACATCTTTTTGTAAGATATTAGTCTGAGGCCTGTAAATTTTAGAAAAGTCCTTAATGAACCTCCTATAAAAACCGGCATGACCAAGGAAACTTCTTATTCCTTTAATGTCCTTAGGACATGACATCTTTTCAATAGCATCAACTTTAGCTTTATCAACTTCAATACCTCTTTCAGAAATTTTATGCCCCAAGACAATACCTTCATTAACCATAAAGTGGCACTTCTCCCAATTCAAGACAAGATTAGTTTCTTCACATCTCTGCAAAACTAGATCAACGTTGTTTAAGCAATCATCAAAAGAAGTTCCATATACAGAAAAATCATCCATGAATACCTCAACAATCCTTTCACGAAAGTCAGAGAATATAGCAGAAATTCATCTTTGAAAGGTAGTAGGTACATTACATAAACCAAAAGTCATACGTCTATAAGCAAAGGTACCGAAAGGACAAGTAAAAGTGGCCTTTTCTTGATCCTCTTTTGACACAGGTATTTGAGAGAAACCAGAATAACCATCTAGAAAGCAAAAATGTGTATGTTTGGATAATCTTTCTAGCATTTGATCAACAAAAGGTAAAGGGTAATGATCCTTTTTAGTAGCTTTATTTAATTTGTGGAAATCAATTACCATTCTATAACCTGTAAAAATTCGTTGTGGGATCAATTCATCTTTATCATTAGGAACAATAGTAATACCTCCCTTCTTAGGGACAAAATGGACAGGACTTACCCATTGACTATCAGCAACGGGATAAATTATACCTGCCTCCAGAAGCTTTAGGATTTCTTTTCTTACCACTTCTTTCATCTTAGGATTTAACCGTCATTGGTGATGATCAACAAGTTTCACGTCTTTCTCCAATTTTGTTTTGTGCGCATAGAGTGGGACTAATGCCCTTAAGATCATCAAGAGTATATCCAATAGCAGCACGGTGCTTCTTTAGAGTTTTCAATAATTTCTTTTCTTCATGCTCTGAAAGGTTAGCACAAATAATAATAGGATATATCTTTTTCTCATCAAGATAAGCATATTTAAGAGTATCAGGAAATGGTTTAAGCTCAAAAACGGGATCACCCTTGGGTGGAGGAGGATCCCCTAGAATTTCAATAGGCAAGTTGTGTTTCAAAATAGGTCCCTGTCTAAAGAATACTTTATCTTTTTCCCTTCTTTCATTCATAAACATATCATTTTCATGGTCGAGCAAATATTGTTCTAAAAGAACATTAGGAGGCATGGCTGTTGGGGAACGTTGCAGAAAACAAAAATTTTCCTACGGTTTCACCAAGATCCATCTATGAGTTCATCTAGCAACGAGTGATCGGATTGCATCTACATACCTTTGTAGATCACGCGCGGAAGCGTTCAAAGAACGGGGATGAGGAAGTCGTACTCGACGTGATCCAAATCACCGGAGATCCTAGCGCCGAACGGACGGCACCTCCGCGTTCAACACACGTACGGTCAGCATAACGTCTCCTCCTTCTTGATCCAGCAAGGGGGAAGGAGAGGTTGAGGAAGATGGCTCCAGCAGCAGCACGACGGCGTGGTGGTGGTGGAGCAACAGAACTCCGGCAGGGCTTCGCTAAGCTCTATGGAGGAGGAGGAGGTGTTGGAGAGGGAGAGGGAGGCACCAAAGGCGTGGGTGTGAAGCCCTTCCTCCCCCCACTATATATAGGGGGCCTGGGGGGGGCGCCGGCCCTAGGAGATGCAATCTCCTAGGGGGGCGGCGGCCAAGGGGAGGGGGCTTGCCCCCCAAGCAAGGGGGGCGCCCCCCTCAGGGTTTCCCCCAACCCTATGCGCATGGGCCCTAGGGGGAAGTGGCGCCCCAGCCCACTTTGGGCTGGATCCCTTCCTCATACAGCCCATAAGGCCCTCCGGGAGAGGTGGCCCCGAACCTTTCCGGCGACCGTATGACAACTTCCCATATATAAATCTTTACCTCCGGACCATTCCGGAACTCCTCGTGATGTCCGGGATCTCATCCGGGACTCCGAACAACATTCGGTAATCACATACAAGTCTTCCTAACAACCCTAGCGTCACCGAACCTTAAGTGTGTAGACCCTACGGGTTCGGGAGACATGTAGACATGACCGAGAAGGCTCTCTGGTCAATAACCAACGGCGGGATCTGGATACCCATGTTGGCTCCCACATGCTCCTCGATGATCTCATCGGATGAACCACGATGTCGAGGATTCAAGCAACCCCGTATACAATTCCCTTTGTCAATCGGTACATTACTTGCCCGAGATTCGATCGTCGGTATCCCAATACCTCGTTCAATCTCGTTACCGGCAAGTCACTTTACTCGTACCGTAATGCATGATCCCGTGACCAGACACTTGGTCACTTTGAGCTCATTGTGATGATGCATTACCGAGTGGGCCCAGAGATACATCTCCGTCATACGGAGTGACAAATCCCAGTCTTGATCCGTGTCAACCCAACAGACACTTTCAGAGATACCCATAGTATACCTTTATAGTCACCTAGTTACGTTGTGACGTTTGGTACACCCAAAGCACTCCTACGGTATCCGGGAGTTACACGATCTCATGGTCTAAGGAAAAGATACTTGACATTAGAAAACTCTAGCAAACGAACTATACGATCTTGTGCTATGTTTAGGATTGGGTCTTGTCCATCACATCATTCTCCTAATGATGTGATCTCGTTATCAATGACATCCAATGTCCATAGTCAAGAAACCATGACTATCTGTTGATCAACGAGGTAGTCAACTAGAGGCTTACTAGGGACATGTTGGTGTCTAAGTATTCACACATGTATTACGATTTCCGGATAACACAATTATAGCATGAATAAAAGACAATTATCATGAACAAGGAAATATAATAATAATCCTTTTATTATTGCCTCTAGGGCATATTTCGAACAGTCTCCCACTTGCACTAGAGTCAATAATCTAGTTACATTGTGATGAATCAAACACCCATGGAATTCTGGTGTTGATCATGTTTTGCTCTAGGGAGAGGTTTAGTCAACGGATCTGCTACATTCAGGTCCGTATGTACTTTACAAATATCTATGTCTCCATCTTGAACATTTTCACGAATGGAGTTGAAGCGACGCTTGATGTGCCTGGTCTTCTTGTGAAACCTGGGCTCCTTGGCAAGTGCAATAGCTCCAGTGTTGTCACAGAAGAGTTTGATCGGCCCCGACGCATTGGGTATGACTCCTAGGTCGGTGATGAACTCCTTCATCCAAATTGCTTCATGCGCTGCCTCCGAGGCTGCCATGTACTCCGCTTCACATGTAGATCCCACCACGACGCTCTGCTTGCAACTGCACCAGCTTACTGCCCCACCATTCAAAATATACACGTATCCGGTTTGTGACTTAGAGTCATCCAAATCTGTGTTGAAGCTAGCGTTGACGTAACCTTTTACGACGAGTTCTTCGTCACCTCCATAAACGAGAAACATTTCCTTGGTCCTTTTCAGGTACTTCAGGATATTCTTGACCGTTGTCCAGTGTTCCTTGCCGGGATTACTTTGGTACCTTCCTACCAAACTTACGGCAAGGTTTACATCAGGTCTGGTACACAGCATGGCATACATAATAGAACCTATGGCTGAGGCATAGGGGATGACACTCATCTCTTCTATATCTTCTGCCGTGGTCGGACATTGAGCTGAGCTCAATTTCACACCTTGCAACACAGGCAAGAACCCCTTCTTAGACTGATCCATATTGAACTTCTTCAATATCTTATCAAGGTATGTGCTTTGTGAAAGACCTATGAGGCGTCTTGATCTATCTCTATAGATCTTGATGCCCAATATATAAGCAGCTTCTCCAAGGTCCTTCATTGAAAAACTCTTATTCAAGTAGGCCTTAATGCTGTCCAAAAGCTCTATATCATTTCCCATCAAAAGTATGTCATCTACATATAATATGAGAAATGCTACAGAGCTCCCACTCACTTTCTTGTAAACGCAGGCTTCTCCATAAGTCTGCATAAACCCAAACGCTTTGATCATCTCATCAAAGCGAATGTTCCAACTCTGAGATGCTTGCACCAGCCCATAAATCGAGCGTTGGAGCTTGCACACCTTGTCAGCATTCTTAGGATCGACAAAACCTTCCGGCTGCATCATATACAATTCTTCCTTAAGGAAACCATTAAGGAATGCCGTTTTGACGTCCATTTGCCATATCTCATAATCATAGAATGCGGCAATTGCTAACATGATTCGGATGGACTTCAGCTTCGCTACCGGTGAGAAAGTCTCATCGTAGTCAACCCCTTGAACTTGTCGATAACCCTTAGCGACAAGCCGAGCTTTATAGATGGTCACATTACCATCCGCGTCTGTCTTCTTCTTAAAGATCCATTTATTTTCTATGGCTCGCCGCTCTACGGGCAAGTCAGTCAAAGTCCATACTTCGTTTTCATACATGGATCCTATCTCGGATTTCATGGCTTCCAGCCATTTGTCAGAATCCGGGCCCGCCATTGCTTCTTCATAGTTCGAAGGTTCACCATTGTCTAACGACATGATTTCCAAGACAGGGTTGCCGTACCACTCTGGTGCGGAACGTGTCCTTGTGGACCTACGAAGTTCAGTAGCAACTTGATCTGAAGTTTCATGATCATCATCATTAACTTCCTCTCTAGTCGGTGCAGGCACCTCAGGAACATTTTCTTGAGTTGCGCCATTTTCCGGTTCAAGAGGTAATACTTCATCAAGTTCTACTTTCCTCCCACTTACTTCTTTCGAGAGAAACACCTTCTCTAGAAAGGATCCATTCTTGGCAACAAAGATCTTGCCTTCAGATCTGAGGTAGAAGGTATACCCAATAGTTTCTTTAGGGTATCCTATGAAGACACATTTTTCCGACTTGGGTTCGAGCTTTTCAGGTTGAAGTTTCTTGACATAAGCATCGCATCCCCAAACTTTTAGAAACGACAGCTTAGATTTCTTCCCAAACCATAACTCATACGGTGTCGTCTCAACGGATTTTGACGAAGCCCTATTTAAAGTGAATGCGGCAGTCTCTAAAGCATTGCCCCAAAATGACAGCGGTAAATCGGTAAGAGACATCATAGATCGCACCATATCTAATAGAGTGCGATTACGACGTTCGGACACACCATTACGCTGAGGTGTTCCAGGCGGCGTGAGTTGTGAAACTATTCCACATTTTCTTAAGTTTGTGCCAAATTCGTGACTCAAGTATTCTCCTCCATGATCTGATCGCAGGAACTTGATTTTCCTGTCATGTTGATTCTCAACCTCACTCTGAAATTCCTTGAACCTTTCAAAGGTCTCAGACTTGTGTTTCATTAAGTAGACATACCCATATCTACTCAAGTCATCAGTGAGGGTGAGAACATAACGATAACCACCGCGAGCCTCAACACTCATTGGACCGCACACATCATTATGTATGATTTCCAATAAGTTGGTTGCTCACTCCATTGTTCCTGAGAACGGAGTCTTGGTCATTTTACCCATGAGGCATGGTTCGCATGTGTCAAATGATTCATAATCAAGAGACTCTAAAAGTCCATCTGCATGGAGCTTCTTCATGCGTTTGACACCTATGTGACCAAGGCGGCAGTGCCACAAGTATGTGGGACTATCATTATTAACCTTACATCTTTTGGTACTCACACTATGAATATGTGTAGCATTACGCTCGAGATTCATTAAGAATAAACCATTCACCATCGGAGCATGACCATAAAACATATCTCTCATATAAATAGAACAACCATTATTCTCGGATTTAAATGAGTAGCCATATCGAATTAAACGAGATCTTGATACAATGTTCATGCTCAAAGCTGGCACTAAATAACAATTATTGAGGTTTAAAACTAATCCCGTAGGTAAATGCAGAGGTAGCGTGCCGATGGCGATCACATCGACCTTGGAACCATTCCCGACGCGCATCGTCACCTCGTCCTTCGCCAGTCTCCGCTTATTCCGCAGCTCCTGTTTTGAGTTACAAATGTGAGCAACCGCACCGGTATCAAATACCCAGGAGCTACTATGAGTACTGGTAAGGTACACATCAATTGCATGTATATCACATATACCTTTCGTGATGCCGGCCTTCTTGTCCGCTAAGTATTTGGGGCAGTTCCGCTTCCAGTGACCACTTCCCTTGCAATAAAAGCACTCAGTCTCGGGCTTGGGTCCATTCTTTGGCTTCTTCCCGGCAGCTTGCTTGCCGGGCGTGGCAACTCCCTTGCCGTCCTTCTTGAAGGTTTTCTTACCCTTGCCTTTCTTGAACTTAGTGGTTTTATTCACCATCAACACTTGATGTTCCTTTTTGACTTCTACCTCTGCGGATTTCAGCATTGCAAATACTTCAGGAATGGTCTTTTCCATCCCCTGCATATTGAAGTTCATCACAAAGCTCTTGTAGCTCGGTGGAAGCGACTGAAGGATTCTGTCAATGACCACGTCATCCGGGAGATTAACTCCCAGCTGAGTCAAGCGGTTATGTAACCTAGACATAGTGAGTATGTGCTCACTGACAGAACTTTTTTCCTCCATCTTACAGCTGAAGAATTTGTCAGAGACTTCATATCTCTCGACCCGGGCATGAGCTTGAAAAACTATTTTCAGCTCTTCGAACATCTCATATGCTCCGTGTCTCTCAAAACGCTTTTGGAGCCCCGGTTCTAAGCTGTAAAGCATGCCGCACTGAACGAGGGAGTAATCATCGGTACGTGTCTGCCAAGCGTTCATAACGTCTTGTTCTGCAGGGAGAAGAGGTGCGTCACCTAGCGGTGCTTGTAGGACATAATCTTTCTTGGCAGCTATGAGGATGATCCTCAGGTTCCGGACCCAGTCCCTATAGTTGCTGCCGTTGTCTTTCAGCTTGGTTTTCTCTAGGAACGCGTTGAAGTTGAGGACAACGTTGGCCATTTGATCTACAATACATGTTGTAAAGATTTTAGACTAAGTTCATGATAATTAAGTTCATCTAAATCAAATTATTCAATGAACTCCCACTTAGATAGACATCCCTCCAGTCATCAAAGTATAACATGATCCGAGTTAACTAGGCCGTGTCCGATCATCACGTGAGACGGACCAGTCAACATCGGTGAACATGTTCATGTTGATCGTATATTCTATACGACTCATGCTCGACCTTTCGGTCTTCTGTGTTCCGAGGCCATGTCTGTACATGCTAGGCTCGTCAAGTCAACCTAAGTGTTTGCATGTGTAAATCTGTCTTACACCCGTTGTATGTGAACGTTGGAATCTATCACACCCGATCATCACGTGGTGCTTCGAAACAATGAACTGTCGCAACGGTGCACATTTAGGGGGAACACTTTCTTGAAATTATTATGAGGGATCATCTTATTTACTACCATCGTTCTAAGTAAACAAGATGCAAAAACACGATAAACATCACATGCAATCAAATAATAATAGTGACATGATATGGCCAATATCACATAGCTCCTTTGATCTCCATCTTGGGGCTCCATGATCATCTTGTCACCGGCATGACACCATGATCTCCATCATCATGATCTCCATCATCGTGTCTCCATGAAGTTGCTCGCCAACTATTACTTCTACTACTATGGCTAACACGTTTAGCAATAAAGTAAAGTAATTTACATGGCATTTCTCAATGACACGCAGGTCATACAAAAAATAAAGACAACTCCTATGGCTCTTGCCGGTTGTCATACTCATCGACGTGCAAGTCGTGATTCCTATTACAATAGCATGAACAACTCATACATCACATATATATCATTCATCATTCATCGCAACTTTGGCCATATCACATCACAAAACACTTGCTGCAAAAACAAGTTAGACGTCCTCTAATTGTTGTTGCAAGTTTTACATGGCTGCAATAGGGTTCTAGCAAGAACGTTTTCTTACCTACGTGAAAGCCACAATGTGATTTGTCAACTTCTATTTACCCTTCATAAGGACCCTTTTCATCGAATCCGCTCCAACTAAAGTGGGAGAGACAGACACCCGCCAGCCACCTTATGCAACTAGTGCATGTCAGTCGGTGGAACCGGTCTCACGTAAGCGTACGTGTAAGGTTGGTCCGGGCCGCTTCATCCCACAATACCGTTGAAGCAAGATAAGACTAGTAGCGGCAAGAAAGTTGACAACATCTACGCCCACAACAAATTGTGTTCTACTCGTGCAAAGAGAACTACGCATAGACCTAGTTCATGATGCCACTGTTGGGGAACGTTGCAGAAAACAAAAATTTTCCTACGGTTTCACCAAGATCCATCTATGAGTTCATCTAGCAACGAGTGATCGGATTGCATCTACATACCTTTGTAGATCACGCGCGGAAGCATTCAAAGAACGGGGATGAGGAAGTCGTACTCGACGTGATCCAAATCACCGGAGATCCTAGCGCCGAACGGACGACACCTCCGCGTTCAACACATGTACGGTCAGCGTAACGTCTCCTCCTTATTGATCCAGCAAGGGGGAAGGAGAGGTTGAGGAAGATGGCTCCAGCAGCAGCACGACGGCGTGGTGGTGGTGGAGCAACAGAACTCCGGCAGGGCTTCGCTAAGCTCTATGGAGGAGGAGGAGGTGTTGGAGAGGGAGAGGGAGGCACCAAAGGCGTGGGTGTGAAGCCCTTCCTCCCCCCCACTATATATAGGGGGCCTAGGGTGGGGCACCGGCCCTAGGAGATGCAATCTCCTAGGGGGGCGGCGGCCAAGGGGAGGGGGCTTGCCCCCCAAGCAAGGGGGGCGCCCCCCTCAGGGTTTCCCCCAACCCTAGGCGCATGGGCCCTAGGGGGAAGTGGCGCCCCAGCCCACTTTGGGCTGGATCCCTTCCTCATACAGCCCATAAGGCCCTCCGGGAGAGGTGGCCCCTCCCGGTGGACCCCCGGAACCCTTCCGGTGGCCCCGGTACAATACCGATATGCCCCCGAACCTTTCCGGCGACCGTATGACAACTTCCCATATATAAATCTTTACCTCCGGACCATTCCAGAACTCCTCGTGACATCCGGGATCTCATCCGGGACTCCGAACAACATTCGGTAATCACATACAAGTCTTCCTAACAACCCTAGCGTCACCGAACCTTAAGTGTGTAGACCCTACGGGTTCGGGAGACATGTAGACATGACCGAGAAGGCTCTCCGGTCAATAACGCACAACGGGATCTGGATACCCATGTTGGCTCCCACATGCTCCTCGATGATCTCATCGGATGAACCACGATGTCGAGGATTCAAGCAACCCCGTATACAATTCCCTTTGTCAATCGATACGTTACTTTCCCGAGATTCGATCGTCGGTATCCCAATACCTCGTTCAATCTTGTTACTGGCAAGTCACTTTACTCGTACCGTAATGCATGATCCCGTGACCAGACACTTGGTCACTTTGAGCTCATTGTGATGATGCATTACCGAGTGAGCCTAGAGATACCTCTCCATCATACGGAGTGACAAATCCTAGTCTTGACCCGTGTCAACCGAACAGACACTTTCGGAGATACCCGTAGTATACCTTTATAGTCACCCAATTACGTTGTGACGTTTGGTACACCCAAAGCACTCCTACGGTATCCGGGAGTTACACGATCTCATGGTCTAAGGAAAAGATACTTGACATTGGAAAACTCTAGCAAGCGAACTATACGATCTTGTGCTATGTTTAGGATTGGGTCTTGTCCATCACATCATTCTCCTAATGATGTGATCTCGTTATCAATGACATCCAATGTCCATAGTCAGGAAACCATGACTATCTGTTGATCAACGAGCTAGTCAACTAGAGGCTTACTTGGGACATGTTGGTGTCTAAGTATTCACACATGTATTACGATTTCCGGATAACACAATTATAGCATGAATAAAAGACAATTATCATGAACAAGGAAATATAATAATAATCCTTTTATTATTGCCTCTAGGGCATATTTCCAACAATGGCAATAGAAGCCAGACCAATAATTTCATATTTACTAGGAAATTATTTATCATGAGGCTATCTACAAAATTTAGCGAAGTTAAATTCATGAGACATATTCCCTAATTCAACAGAAACAATATCCTTTTTGCAGTCTATCTTAGCATTAACAATATTCAAGAAGGGCCTACCAAATACTCCTTCCGTTCCTTGATATAAGGTGTATAGATTTTTGAGAAAAAGTCCGAAATATAAGGTGTACTGCATTGCACCACTCATTTGGATAATTTTTGTAGGGATTTGATTACATTTCCTTATATCGGGCAAGCTCCTCTATCTCCTCATGTCAATTAGTCAGGTGTAATCTCGCCCAAAACTTGTGAAATTTTCACTCCACGTGCGTTCTTTAATTTCCGTGCCAAAAACTATACACCCTATATCTAGGAACGGAGGGAGTATAATGGGACAAAAGTCATCTTGTGGGGAACCAAGAACAAGAAAATCAGCTGGATATTTCACTTTCCCACACAAGACTTCAACATCTCTAACAATCCCAACTGGTGAAATAGTGTCTCTATTGGCAAGCTTAATTGTAACATCAATTTCCTCTATCTCAGCAGGTGCAATATCATGCATAATTTCTTTGTATAAGGAATGAGGTATTGCACTTGCGCTAGCACCCATATCACATAAGCCATGCCATCAATGATCTTCTATTTTAACAGAAATAACAGGCATGCCTACAACATGTCTATGTTTATTTTTAGTATCGGGTCTAGCAATTCTAGAACCTTCATCACAAAAGTAAATAACATGCCCATCAATATTATCAGCCAAGAGATCTTTAAGCATAGAAATACTAGGTTCAACTTTAATTTGCTCAGAGGGTGTAGGTGTTCTAGTATTACTCTTACGAACCACAGTTGAAGCTTTAGCATGATCCTTTATTCTAACTGGGAAATGTGGTTTCTCAATATAAGAAGTAGGAACAACAGGATCAACATTATAAGTGATAGTCTTTTCTTCAACTTTAATAGGTGCAACTACTTTTACTTCAATGGGAGGATTATATTTAAACCACTTATCCTTAGGGAGATCAACATGAGTAGCAAAGGATTCATAGAAAGAAGCTACTATCTCAGAGTCAAGTCCATATTTAGTGCTAAATTCATGAAAGACATCAGTATCCATAAAAGATTTCACACAATCAAACTTAGGGGTTATACCTGACTCCTTACCTTCGTTGAGATCCTAATCTTCAGAGTTGCATTTAATTCTTTCCAATAAATCCCATTTGAATTCAATAGTCTTCATCATAAAAGAACCAGTACAAGAAGTATTGAGCATGGAGCGATTATTGAGAGAAAGCCGAGCATAAAATTTTTAAATAATAATTTCCCTTGAGAGCTCATGATTGGGGCATGAATATAACATTGACTTAAGCCTCCCCCAAGCTTGAGCGATGCTTTCTCCTTCGTGAGGCCAAAAATTATATATATAACTACGATCACGATGAACAAGATACATAGGATAAAACTTCTCATGAAATTCCAATTTCAATTGGTTGTAGTTCATCATCCCATATCATCACATAGCCTAAACCATGTCAATGCCTTTCCCTTCAAAGATAAAGAGAAGACCTTCTTCTTGATAACATCCTCGGGCATACCTGCCAGCTTAAATAATCCACAAACTTCATCCACATAGATTAAGTGCAAGTCAGGATGCAATGTTCCATCTCATGTAAAAGGATTAGCTAGCAGTTTCTCTATCATACCCGAAGGAATTTCAAAGTAAACATTTTCAATAGGTTCAGTAGGTTGAGGAGCAACTCTTTGCTCTACTGGTCGAGGTGAAGATACCCTGAACAAGCCCCTCAAAGGATTATGTTCCATAGTAACAAGTGACAGTAAATTTCAGCACACTATATAAAATTTTCCTTACCAAATTCCACCTACCAAAGGCGCTTCACTCCCCGGCAACGGCGCTAGAAAAGAGTCTTGATGACCCATAAGTATAGGGGATCTATCGTAGTCCTTTCGATAAGTAAGAGTGTCGAACCCAATGAGGAGCAGAAGGAAATGATAAGCAGTTTTCAGTAAGGTATTCTCTGCAAGCACTGAAATTATTGGTAACAGATAGTTTTGTGATAAGGTAATTTGTAACGGGTTACAAGTAATAAAAGTAAATAAGGTGCAGCAAGATGGCCCAATCCTTTTTTTAGCAAAGGACAAGCCTGGACAAACTCTTATATAAAGGAAAGCGCTCCAGAGGACACATGGGAATTATCGTCAAGCTAGTTTTCATCACCTTCATATGATTCACGTTCGGTACTTTGATAATTTGATATGTGGGTGGACCGGTGCTTGGGTATTTCCCTTCCTTCGACAAGCATCCCACTTATGATTGACCCCTCTTGCAAGCATCCACAACTACAAAAGAAGTATTAAGGTAAACCTAACCATAGCACGAAACATATGGATCCAAATCAGCCCCTTACGAAGCAACTCATAAACTAGGGTTTAAGCTTCTGTCACTCTAGCAACCCATCATCTACTTATTACTTTCCAATGCCTTCCTCCAGGCCCAAACAATGGTGAAGTGTCAGGTAGTCGACGTTCACATGACACCACTAGAGGAAAGACAACGTACATCTCATCAAAATATCAAACGAATACCA
The DNA here is from genome assembly GCF_056163025.1 of Triticum urartu. Lineage (NCBI taxonomy): Eukaryota > Viridiplantae > Streptophyta > Magnoliopsida > Poales > Poaceae > Triticum > Triticum urartu. Next base: position 212,622,972 of record NC_141875.1, read on the forward strand.
AATTCACATGACTACTTATAGCAAGACTTCTACCATGTCCTCAGGAACAAACATAACTACTCACAAATCATATTCATGTTCATAATCAGAGGGGTATTAATAAGCATAAAGGATCTGAACATATGATCTTCCACCGAATAAACCAACTAGCATCAACTACAAGGAGTAATCAACACTACTAGCAGCCCATAGGTACCAACCTGAGGTTTTGAGACAAAGATTGGATACAAGAGATGAACTAGGGTTTGAGATGAGATGGTGTCGGTGAAGATGTTGATGGAGATTTACCCCCTCCTGATGAGAGGATCGATGGTGATGACGATGGTGATGATTTCCCCCTCCCAGAGGGATGTTTCCCTGGCAGAACAGCTCCGCCGGAGCCCTAGATTGGTTTCGCCTCGTGGTGGCAGAGTTTTGTCCCGTAAGCTTGCTTATGATTTTTTCTCGGATGAAAGACCTCATATAGCAGAAGATGGGCACCGGAGGCCTGCCAGGGGGCCGACAAGGTAGGGGGCGCGCCCAGGGGGGTAGGGCGCGCCCCACCCTCGTGGATGGTGGTCAATGTGGTCAAGGAACGAGGCATGAGGGCTTTGTCAACTTAGTGAATATGAACGGTTCTAGCTCCAGTGACCGTACGATGTCCATCGAACGACTGTAGTGCTTCTTCAACCTCTAGTCTTCTTACTCGAGCCGCCCAAAGCAGCGCCGGTCATGCCGCCTGCTCCTGCCTCCTATGGCCGGCTGTGCTGCCGTAGAGGCCTCACCGCCCCTACTACTCCCACCGCTGGCCAGGCCATCCCTCCACTCACCCACACCCCCTGTACACCCAAAGCCTAACCAGTGAACCCTCGTACTCCTCTCCGTGTGGGCATCCACTGAAGCGTTTTCCCCGGCTCCGTGTCGTCCCCTTCCTAGGCCTCGCCGTCGTCCACCGCCTTGGTGCTCTCAGCGCAGAGTGGTCAATGTGGTCAAGGACCGACTTCCATCGGAAGAGTACTGTACATGGAGAGGTTGACAGCTGGGTCCACAGTTGTAGCAATGAAGTGCCTCCTTATTACGAGCAAAATAATGATTCCTCCACCTGACAGCAGGGACCCACCGGACAAGCCACCGTATTTTGTGAAAAAATGTTTCCCCCCTGACTGCTGGGACCCACCAGCTACATCTTCGCATGCAAGGAAGTGCGTCACAGTCGGGACCCACCTGGTCGAAGCGTACATAGCCTTGTCATTCTGGTCGCGAATGTGTACGTACATACTAGTCGATCGGTCTGTCTGCATGCTGCAGCGATGAACCGTGGCCGTGTAAGGAAGGGCATGTGTCGTAGTAGAGACGCGCATGTGTCGTAGTAGAGGTGCGCACGTAGCATGTCACGCAGTCCCGTTAATATCGTGTACACGTACGTACAACGGCCATGGTTCAAGAAAGTAAATACGGCCACGTACGTTGATACGTCTCCAATGTATCTATATTTTTTGATTGTTCCATGCTACTATATTATATATTTTGGATGTTAATGGGCTTTATTTTACACCTTTATATTATTTTTGGGACTAACCTATTAACCAGAGGCTCAGCCCAAATTGCTGTTTTTTGCCTATTCCAGTGTTTCGTATAAAAGGAATATCAAACGGAGTCCAAACGGAATGAAACCTTCGGGAATGTGATTTTTGGAACAAACGTGATCCAGAGGACTTGGAGTGGACGTCAAGAAGCGAACGAGGCGGCCATGAGGCAGGGGCGCGCCTACCCCCCTGGGCGTGCCCTCCCCCCTCGTGGCTCAACCGACCTACTTCTTCCTCCTCTATATGTTCACATACCCCGAAAACATCCAGGAGCACCACGAAACCCTATTTCCACCGCCGCAACCTTATATACCCAAGAGATCCCATCTTGGGGCCTTTTTTGGAGCTCTGCCGGAGGGGGCATTGATCACGGAGGGCCTCTACATCAACTCCATGGCCCCTCCGATGATGTGTGAGTAGTTTACCTCAGACCTTCGGGTCCATAGCTAGTAGCTAGATGGCTTCTTCTCTCTCATTGGATCTCAATACAAAGTTCTCCTTGATTCTCTTGGAGATCTATTCGATGTAATCTTCTTTTGCGGTGTGTTCGTCGAGATCCGATGAAATGTGGGTTTATGATCAAGTCTATCTATGAACAATATTTGAATCTTCTCTGAATTCTTTTATGTATGATTGGTTTATCTTTGCAAGTCTCTTCTAATTATCAGATTGGTATGGCCTACTAGATTGATCTTTCTTGCAATGGGAGAAGTGCTTAGCTTTGGGTGCAATCTTGCGGTGCTCGATCCAAGTGACAGAAAGGGAAACGACATGTATTGTATTGTTGCCATCGAGGATAAAAAGATGGGGTTTATATCATATTGCATGAGTTTATCCCTCTACATCATGTCATTTGCTTAAGGCGTTACTCTGTTCTCATGAACTTAATACTCTAGATGCATCTTGGATAGTGGTCGATGTGTGGAATAATAGTAGTAGATGCAGGCAGGAGTCGGTCTACTTGTCATGGATGTGATGCCTATATACATGATCATACCTAGATATTCTCATAATTATTCGCTTTTCTATCAATTGCTCGACAGTAATTTGTTCACCCACCATAATACTTATGCTATCTTGAGAGAAGCCACTAGTGAAACCTATGGCCCCCGGGTCTATTCTCCATCATACAAGTTTCCAATCTACTTTATTTTGCAATCTTTACTTTCAATCTATATCATAAAAATACCAAAAATATTTATCTTATTATTATCATCTCTATCAGATCTCACTCTTGCAAGTTGCCGTGAAGGGATTAACAACCCCTTTATCGCGTTGGTTGCGAGGTTCTTATTTGTTTGTGTAGGTACGAGGTGACTCGCGCGTGGTCTCCTACTGGATTGATACCTTGGATCTCAAAATCTGAGGGAAATACTTACGCTGCTTTACTGCATCACCCTTTACTCTTCAAGGGAAAACCAACACACTGCTCAAGAGGTAGCAAGAAGGATTTCTGGCACCGTTGCCGGGGAAATCTACGCCAAGTCAAGACATACCAAGTACCCATCACGACTCTTATCCTTCGCATTACATTATTTGCCATTTGCCTCTTGTTTTCCTCTCCCCCACTTCACCCTTGCCGTTTTATTCGCCCTCTTTTCTGTTCGCCTCTTTTTCCTTCCTACCTTTGGTGTGCTCGTTCTTTTTGCAATTTGTTGCCATCATGTATGAAACAGGGGAGGTTATCATTGATAAGGATAATAATATGGAAAACTTTGATGCTATTGATGATCCTCTTGAAAATCCTATTATTTTGCACACTAGAAAGTTTCGTATTGGTAGCGGTAATATTATTGGGAAGGGAGTTATTCAAGATTTCTTTACTTGTGCCGGTGCTTTTCCCACCATGAGTGAATCTATCCTTCATAAAACTAGTAGTCTCGCAGATGCTATATCTTTGCTCATAGTTGAACCCGAAAGACAATTTTTACATATGCATCCTTCCATGCAAAGGATTTTCCTAGAATTTTCGAATATTGAGCATTCTTCTGTTAAGCGAGCAACAACCATCTTTTTAGCTCATGAGTTCAGATTTATAATAAAATAAGCCAATGAAATTTTTGCGCATTATAGGGTGGATGCTGGCCGTCCTCCCATAGAAGCAATCCTTTTCTATCAAGAAGACATTATGCGTTTACGATCTTTAGATCATGTTGCTTTTAATGAAAACCTTAGAAAAAAGGTTCCTACCGATGCTCTTGTTAATAGGATCTCTGAACTTAATGATAATTTTTCCATCCAAAACAATGGGCTAGGTTTTTCCCTTGAAGAAAGGCTCATGAATTTTTTCCAAAAGAATGCTTATAATGATGAATTGATTGTGCAATATGAGGGGCCAAAGGAGGAACCAACACCTCCCGAGCTTGATCTTGGGGACTTTTGTCCCATTAAATTTATCCCTTTTGATTACTTTTGCTTGCCACAAAGAAAGCTTGCTACTGAACGTAGGGAGTATGAGATGAGCTTTCGCGATTTACCTTATCATTATCATGGCAACACTTTCCTAGAAAGTGAATTAAATTACCTTATGAATCTATTATGAGAGCCACTTATGGATTGACTACCAAAGATGGCAATACCTAGATCTATCCTTGCTTTTATGCCTAGCTAGGGGCGTTAAACGATAGCGCTTCTTGGGAGGCAACCCAATTTTATTTTTATTCCTTGATTTTTGTTCTGGTTTAGTAAAAAAAAATTATCTAGCCTCTGTTCTGGTTGTGTTTTTTGTGTTTAATTAGTGTTTGTGCCAAGTAGAACCGTTAGGAAGACTTGGGGAAAGTCTTTTTGATCTTGCTGTAAAAAACAGAAACTTTAGCGCTCACTAGAATTGCTGCCATTTTTTACTGGAGGGTGATATTTAGTTAATTATTTTTGCAGATGATTAATATATAAATTCCTGACGTCCAGCAATTTATTGTAGAATTTTTCGGGTTCCAGAAGTATTCAAAACCTACAGATTACTACAGACTGTTCTGTTTTTGACAGATTCTGTTTTTCACGTGTTGTTTGCTTATTTTGATGAATCTATGGCTAGTAATAGAGTTTATGAACCATAGAAAAGTTGTAATACATTAGGTTTAACACCAATATAAATAAAGAATGAGTTCATTATAGTACCTTGAAGTGGTGGTTTGTTTTCTTTTACTAACGGAGCTCACGAAGATTTTCTTTTAAGTTTTGTGTTGTGAAGTTTTCAAGTTTTGGGTAAAGATTTGATGGATTATGGAACAAGGAGTGGAAAGAGCCTGAGATTGAAGATTCCCAAGGCACCCCAAGGTAAAATCTAAGGACACCAAAAATCCTAAGCTTGGGGATGCCCCGGAAGGCACCCCCTCTTTCGTCTTCGTCCATCAGTAACTTTACTTGGAGCTATATTTTTATTCGCCACATGATATGTGTTTTGCTTGGAGCGTCTTGTATGATTTGAGTCTTTGCTTTTTAGTTACCACAATCATCCTTTCTGCACACACCTTTTGGGAGAGACACACATGAATTGGAATTTATTAGAATACTCTATGTGCTTCACTTATATCTTTTGACCTATACAATTTTTGCTCTAGTGCTTTGCTTATATCATAGAGCACGGCGGTGGTTCTATTTTATAGAAATAATTGATCTCTCATGCTTCACTTATATCATTTTGAGAGTCCTTTAGAACAGCATGGTAATTCACTTTGGTTATAAATTTTAAATGCTAAGAGAAGTTGGATGCTTGATAGATGGTTTTGAGATATAAAGGTGGTAATATTCGAGGTGTGATAGTCGAATAATTGTTAAATTGATGAATACTTGTGTTGAAGTTGGCAAGTACCGTAGCATGCACGTATGGTAAAAGTTATGTGACAAATTTGAAGCATGGGGTGTTATTTGATTGCTTTCCTTATGAGTGGCGGTCGGGGACGAGCGATGGTCTTTTCCTACCAATCTACCCCCCTAGGAGCATGCGCATAGTGCTTGGTTTTGATGACTTGTAGATTTTTGCAATAATTATGTTAGTTCTTTATGACTAATGTTGAGTCCATGGATTATACACACTCTCACCCTTCCATCATTTCTAGCCTCTTCGGTACCGTGCATTGCCCTTTCTCACCTTGAGAGTTGGTGCAAACTTCGCTGGTGCATCGAAACTCCATGATATGATACGCTCTATCACACATAAGCCTCCTTATATCTTCCTCAAAACAGCCACCATACCTACCTATTATGGCATTTCCATAGCCATTCCAAGATATATTGCCATGCAACTTTCCACTGTTCCATTTATTATGACACGCATCATCATTGTCATATTGCTTTGCATGATCCTGTAGTTGACATCGTATTTATGGCAAAGCCACCGTTCATAATTTTTTCATACATGTCACTCTTGATTCATCGCAATCCCGCTACACCGCCGGAGGCATTCACATAGAGTCATATTTTGTTCTAACTATCGAGTTGTAATTCTTGAGTTGTAAGAAAATAAAAGTGTGATGATCATCATTAGAGCATTGTCCCATGTGAGGAAAGGATGATGGAGACTATGATTCCCCCACAAGTTGGGATGAGACTTCGGACGAAAAATAAAAAAGAAAAGAGAAAAGAGGCCAAAAAAAAGAAGGTCGAATATATATATATATATATGAGAGAAAAAGAGAGATGGCACAATGTTACTATCCTTTTTCCACACTTGTGCTTCAAAGTAGCACCATGATCTTCATGATAGAGAGTCTCTTATTTTGTCACTTTCATATACTAGTGGGAATTTTTCATTATAGAACTTGGCTTGTATATTCCAATGATGGGCTTCCTCAAATGCCCTAGGTCTTCGTGAGCAAGCAAGTTGGATGCACACCCACTTAGTTTCTTTGATGAGCTTTCATATATTTATAGCTCTAGTGCATCCGTTGCATTGCAATCCCTACTCCTTGCATTGACATCAATCAGCGGGCATCTCCATAGCCCATTGATTAGCCGCATCAATGTGAGACTTTCTCCCTTTTTGTCTTCTCACACAACCTCAATCATCATATTCTATTCCACCCATAGTGCTATGTCCATGGCTCGCGCTCATATATTGAATGAAAGTTGAAAGAGTTTGAAAAGGCTAAGTATGAAACAATTGATTGGCTTGTCATCGGGGCTGTGCATGATGAGAGCATTTTGTGTGATGAAAATGAAGCATGGCCAAACTATATGACTTTGTAGGGATAAGTTTTCTTTGGCTATGGTATTTTGATAAGACATAATTACTTGATTAACATACTTGGAGTATTACTATTTTTTATGTCAACAATAAACTTATATCTTGAATCTTTCAGATCTGAACATTCATGCCACAATAGAGAAAATACATTGAAGAATATTCTAGAAAGCATTCCACATCAAAAATTCTGTTTTTATCATTTACCTACTCGAGGACGACCAGGAATTAAGCTTGGGATGCTTGATACGTATCCAACGTATCTATAATTTTTTATTGTTCCCTGCTATTATATTATCTATTTTGGATGTTAATGGGCTTTATTTTACACTTCTATATTATTTTTGGGACTAACCTATTAACTGGAGGCCCAGCCCAAATTGTTGTTTTTTCCTACTTTAGTGTTTCGTAGAAAAAGAATATCAAATGGAGTCCAAATGGAATGAAACCTTTGGGAACGTGATTTTTGGAACAAACGTGATCCAGAGGACTTGGAGTGGACATCAAGAAATGAACAAGGTGGCCACGAGGCAGGGGGCGCGCCCTCCCCCTCGTGGGCCCCTCATGGCTCAACCGACCTACTTCTTCCTCCTATATATGCTCACATACCCTGAAAACATCCAGGAGCACCATGAACCCTATTTCCATTGCCGCAACCTTCTGTAACCAAGAGATCCCATTTTGGGGCCTTTTCCGAAGCTCAGTCGGAGGGGGCATTGATCACGGAGGGCCTCTACATCAACTCCATGGCCCCTCCGATGATGTGTGAGTAGTTTACCTCAGACCTTCGGGTCCATAGCTAGTAGCTAGATGACTTCTTCTCTCTCATTGGATCTCAATACAAAGTTCTCCTCGATTCTCTTGGAGATCTATTCGATGTAATCTTCTTTTGTGGTGTGTTTGTCGAGATCCGATGAATTGTGCGTTTATGATCAAGTCTATCTATGAATAATATCTGAATCTTCTCTGAATTATTTTATGTATGATTGGTTTATCTTTGCAAGTCTCTTCGAATTATCAGTTTGGTTTGGCCTACTAGGTTGATCTTTCTTGCAATGGGAGAAGTGCTTAGCTTTGGGTTCAATCTTGCGGTGCTCGATCCCAGTGACAGAAAGGGAAATGACACATATTGTATTGTTGCCATTGAGGATAAAAAGATGGGGTTTATATCATATTGCATGAGTTTATCCCTCTACATCATGTCATCTTGCTTAAGGCGTTACTCTTTTCTCACGAACTTAATACTCTAGATGCATGCTGGATAGCGGTCGATGTGTGGAGTAATAGTAGTAGATGCTGGCAGGAGTCGGTCTACTTGTCACAGACGTGATGCCTATATACATGATCATACCAGGATATTCTCATAATTATTCACTTTTCAATCAATTGCTCGACAGTAATTTGTTCACCCACCGTAATACTTATGCTATCTTGAGAGAAGCCACTAGTGAAACCTATGGCCCCCGGGTCCATTCTCCATCATACAAGTTTCCAATCTACTTTATTTTGCAATCTTTACTTTCAATCTATATCGTAAAAATACCAAAAATATTTATCTTATTATTATCATCTCTATCAGATCTCACTCTTGCAAGTGGCCATGAAGGGATTGACAACCCCTTTATCGCGTTGGTTGCGAGGTTCTTATTTGTTTGTGTAGGTACGAGGTGACTCGCGCGTGGTCTCCTACTGGATTGATACCTTGGTTCTTAGAAACTAAGGGAAATACTTACGCTGCTTTAATGCATCACCCTTTCCTCTTCAAGGGAAAACCAACGCAGTGCTCAAGAGGTAGCATACATACATATGGGCGGGGTCTCGAACGCCTACTCGCGCATACGTACGGCCGGGGCTCATGTACTTGGCTGGGTCGGAATGGATAAACTGCGTCTTCATCATGTTCATCGGGAGCCAACCGTCTTGGACGGAACAACCGATCGAAACAAGGCATGGTGTACCGCAGAACAGAGGAAACGGCCGTGTGTTCGAATGGCCACGGTTGAAACGGGATCCTATTCATCGGGAGGGGTCTGGCGCACTGCGAAATGTAGGAAACAGACTTCTCTTGGATCTCCTACGGTCGAAACAGGGTCCTATTGATCGGGAGGGGTGTGGCGTACCGCAGAACGGAGGAAACAAACTTGTGTTGGAGCGCTATGGTCGAAACGAGGGTCCTGTTCATCGGGAGGGGTGTGGCGTGCCGCAAAATGGGACTCCACGAGATACTGTTCATCTCCACCGTCGACTGCCTCCACAGGCTACTGTTCATCCACCGTTGACCTCCTCCAGCCTCCACCCACGACTGTTCATCCACAGGCTCCTGTTCATCCAGCCTCCACCGCTCCTCCACCGGCTACTATTCAACTAGCCCTATCAATGGGGTCCTGTTCAACCACCCCTCCACGGCTACTGTTCATGCAGCCCTCCACCGGCTAATGTTCAACCAGCCCTCCACGGGGTCCTGTTCATCCACCCCAACCGACTCGATTGGGGTCCTGTCCATCCAGCGGCAACAACCTCTACTACCACGGGGTCCTGTTCATCCAACCCCCCACCGAGAACTATTCATCCACCCCCAACAACGCTCACTGTTCATCAAGGGAAGGAGGCAGCAGGGTTCGACCGGCCTCAGTTAGTAGCAGTAGCGAAGGAACCACTCGGGTTCAGTTAACAGCAAGGGATCGATCGCTCGGGTTCAGTAACGTAGCTAGTGCAATAGCTCAGGTTCAGTTAGAGCCCAATGCCTCGCTCGTGTTCAGTTAGAGTGCAACGCCTAGCACACACGCGCGTACGTGTACGAGAGAAACGCACATCGCTTGGCCCCGACCACCCACCGTAACCGAGAACTCCCCGATATTTTCCTCGCCATCGCTTCTACCATAGTTTTTTCCGTCATGGACGGCCCAAATAATGTCATGCGGCTGCTTCTCCGGCCCGCCCAGGACGAAAAGCCCATTTTTTGTCATGATTTTTTGTCATAGAAGTAGGAGCCCACCACATCTATGATGATACTGGGTTTTGTCACAATTATCGTCATAGTAGTGTCATAAGCATGACAGAAAAAAAATTCGTTCGGCCCAAAATGTCACGGATGTGTCCTTTTTTTGTAGTGATAGGTGCACTAATTCGGCGAAGAGATGGTGATACAAGTGTAATATGGATACTTGATATAGGTTTTTGTAATCTGAAAATATAAAAACAACAAGGTAGCAAGTAACAAAAGTGCGCAAAAATGGTATGACAATGCTTGAAAACAAGGCCTAGGGTTCATACTTTCACTAGTGCAAGTTCTCTCAACAATGCTAACATAATTAGATCATATAACAATCCCTCAATGTGCAACAAAAGTCACTCCAAAGTTTCTATCAGAGGACGTAGGACGAAAACATGCACCAACCCCTATGCATAGATTACCCCAATGTCACCTCGGGAATCCGCAAGCTGAGTGCCAAACATACATCAAGTGAATCAATAGAAAATCCCATTATCACCACAGATATTCCATCGCAAGACATACATCAAGTGTTCTCAAATCCAATACTCAATCCAACATAATGAAACCACAAAGAGCAAGACTAAATTCATCACAAGAAGGCAGAGGGGGAGAAACACAATATAATCCAACTATAGTAACAAAGCTTGCGGTACATCAAGATCGTGCCAAATCAAGAACACAAGAGAGATAGAGAGATCAAACACATAGCTACTATTACATACCATCAGCCTCGAGGGTGAACTACTCCCTCCTCATCATGGAGAGTGTCGGGATGATGAAGATGGCCACCGGTGATGGTTTCCCCCTCTGGCAGGGTGCTGGAACAGGCTCCCGATTGGTTTATCATGGCTATAGAGGCTTTTGGCAGCGGAACTCCCGATCTAGGTTTATTTTTGGGGGTTTCTATATTTATAGGAATTTTTGGCATCGAGAACATGTCAGGGGGGTCCATGAGGAGCCCACAAGACCGGAGGGCGCCCTGGGGGTAGGGAGCGCCCTCCAACCTTATGGAGGCCTCGTGGCTCTTTAAGCCCAACTCTTCTACTTCGGGGGCTTCTTATGGTCCATAAAAAATCACCATAAATTTTCAGCTCATTTGGATATTCCTTTTCTACGAAACTCAAAAACAAGGAAAAAACAGAAACTGGCACTAGGCTCTAGGTTAATAGGTTAGTCCCAAAGCTCATACAAAATAGCATATAAATGCATATAAACCATCCAAGATGGATAATATAATAGCATGGAACAATCAAAAATTATAGATACGTTGGGGACGTATCAAGCATCCCCAAGCTTAATTCCTGCTCGTCCTCGAGTTGGTAAATGATAAAAACAGAATTTTTGATGTGGAATGCTACCTAAGATATTCATCCATGTAATTTTCTTTATTGTGGCATGAATATTCAGATCCGTAAGATTCAAAATAAAAGTTTAATATTGACATAAAAACAATAACACTTCAAGCATACTAACAAGGCAATTATGTCTTCTCAAAATAACATGGCCAAAGAAAGTTATCCCTACAAAATCATATAGTCTGGCTATGCTCCATCTTCATCACACAAAATACTCAAATCATGCACAACCCCGATGACAAGCCAAGCAATTGTTTCATACTTTTGATGTTCTCAAACTTTTTCAACTTTCACGCAATACATGAGCGTGGGCCATGGACATAGCACTATAGGTGGAATAGAATATGGTGGTTGTGGAGAAGACGAAAACAAGGAGATAGTCTCACATCGACTAGGCGTATCAACGAGCTATGGAGATGCCCATCAATAGATATCAATGTGAGTGAGTAGGGATTGCCATGCAACGGATGCACTAGAGCTATAAGTTTATGAAAGCTCAAAAAGAAACTAAGTGGGGGTGCATACAACTTGCTTGCTCATGAAGACCTAGGTCATTTTGAGGAAGCCCATAGTTGGAATATACAAGACAAGTTCTATAATGAAAAATTCCCACTAGTATATGAAAGTGACAACATAGGAGACTCTCTATCATGAAGATCATGGTGCTACTTTGAAGAACAAGTGTGGTAAAAGGATAGTATCATTGCCCCTTCTCTCTTTTCTCTCATTTTTTGTTTTTTGGCCTCTTTTTTCGTCCGGAGTCTCATCCTGCCTTGTGGGAGTATCATAGTCTCCATCATTCTTTCTTCATATGGGACAATGCTCTAATAATGATGATTATCACACTTTTATTTACTTACAACTCAAGAATTACAACTCGATACTTAGAACAAAATATGACTCTATATGAATGCCTCCGGTGGCGTACCTGGATGTGCAATGAATCAAGAGTGACATGTATGAAATAATTATGAACAGTGGCTTTGCCACAAATACGATGTCAACTACATGATCATGCAAAGCAATATGACAATGAGGAAGCGTGTCATAATAAACAGAACGGTGGGAAGTTGCATGGCATATATCTCAGAATGGCTATGGAAATGCCATAATAGGTAGGTATGGTGTCTGTTTTGAGGAAGGTATATGGTGGGTGTATGGTACCGGCAAAATTTGCGCGACACTAGAGAGGCTAGCAATGGTGGAAGGGTGAGAGTGCGTATTATCCATGGACTCAACATTAGTCATAAAGAACTCACATACTTATTGCAAAAAGCTATTAGTCATCGAAACAAAGTATGATGCGCATGCTCCTAGGGGGATAGATTGGTAGGAAAAGACCATCGCTCGCCCCCGACCACTACTCATAAGGAAGACAAGCATTAAATACATCATGCTCCAACTTCGTTACATAACGGTTCACCATACGTGCATGCTACGAGAATCACAAAATTTAACACAAGTATTTCTCAATCCACAATTACTTACTAGCATGACTCTAATGTCACCATCTTCATATCTCAAAACAATCACAAGGAATCAAACTTCTCCTAGTATTCAATGCACTTTATATAATTTTTTATTATATCCCTCTTGGATGCCTATCATATTAGGACTAAATTCATAACCTAAGCAAATTACCATGTTGTTTAAAGCCTCTCAAAATAATATAAGTGAAGCATGAGAGTTCATCAATTTCTTCAAAATAAAACTACCATCATGCTCTAAAAAGATATAAGTGAAGTACAAGAGCAAATGACAAACTACTCCAAAAGATATAAGTGAAGATCAATGAGTAGTTGAATAATTATGTAACTATGTGAAGACTCCTTCTCATAAATAAAATTTTAGATCTTAAGTACTTTATTCAAACAGAAAGCAAAACAAAATAAAATTACATTTCAAGGATAGAACATATCATGTGGAGAAGCAAAAACTTAGGCTCAACCAGAACTGACCGATAGTTGTTGAAGAAGAAAGGTGGGATGCCTCCCGGGGCATCCCCAAGCTTAGATGCTTGAGACTTCTTGGAATATTTAATTAGGGATGCCTTGGGCATCCCAAAGATTGAGCTCTCGTGTCTCCTTAATTCCTCTCATATCATGGTTTCCCCAATTCTTAAAACTTCATCCACACAAAACTCAACAAGAAATCGTGAGATAAATTAGTATAAATCTATACTAAACCTTATCATTCTCTAATGTAGAAAATCACAAAAATTACAATTTGACATTGCATAATAAATGGCTATGCATATTTAAGAGTCCTATCCTCAAATAGAATCATTAAACAAGCAAACATATGCAAACAATGCACACATAATAGCAATCTATCTAAACAGGATAGTATGTAAAGAATGCAAGAGGAATTATACTTCTTTAACTCCAAAAATTCTGAAAAAATACCACACTATAGATTTTTTCACTAATTGTGTAAAAATTTCAAGATTTTATTATGTTCTAACTATTCACCAATATTCAAAACATAACAGCAAACTTTCTATTTTTAAAACAACAACATATAGACTTGCAAAATAAGCATGGTAAAGGCTATACTTTACGTTTTCATTGAACTAAAAGATGCAAAACATTACTCTAAATAACAGCAAGCAAATCCTAATAAAATAAAATGACGCTCCAAGCAAAACACATATCAAGTGGTGAATAAAAATATAGCCTCAAGTAAGGTCACCGATGAACGAAGACGAAAGAGGGGATGCCATCTGGGGCATCCCCAAGCTTAGATTCTTGGTTGTAGTTGAATATTACCTTGGGGTGCCTTGGGAATCCCCAATCTTAGGCTCTTTCCACTCCTTATTCCTTAGTCCATCGAATCTTTACCCAAAACTTGAAAACTTCACAACACAAAACTTAACAGAAAACTCGTAAGCTCCATTAGTATAATAAAGCAAATCACCACTTAGGTAATGTTGTGAACTCATTCTAAATTTATATTGCTATTATATCTACTGTATTCCAACTTATCCATGGTTTATACCCTCCGATACTACTCATAGATTCATCAAAATAAGCAAACAATACATAGAAAACATAATCTGTCAAAAACAGAACAGTCTGTAGTAATCTTGGAACTTTCCATACTTCTGTAACTCCAAAAATTCTTAAAAATTAGGAAAACCTAATTAATTTGTTTATTAATCTTGTGCAAAAAGAATCAATATTTTATCACACTTATGTTGAAAATTAGAACTTTTTTCCTGATTGCAAAAGTTTCTGTTTTTCAGCAAGATCAAATCAACTATCACCATAGATCATCCCAAAGGTCCTACTAGGCACTTTATTGAAACAAAAGCTATGAAACATGATTACTATAGAAGCATGATCATGTGAACACACAAAAATAGTAGGGGTAAATGTTGGGTTGTCTCTCAACAAGCACTTTTATTTAATGCCTTTGTAGCTAGGCATAATGATTTCAATGATACTCACATAAAAGATAAGAATTGAAACATAATGGGAGCATCATGAAGCACATGACAAGCACATTTAAGTCTAACCCACTTCCTATGCATAGGGATTTTGTGACCCAACAACTTATGGGAACAAGAATCAACTAGCATAGGAAGGTAAAGTAAGCATAACTTCAAGATTTTCAACACATAGAGAGGAAACTTGATATTATTGCTACTCCTACAAGCATATATTCCTCCCTCATAATAATTTTCAGTAGCATCATGAATGAATTCAACAATATAACCATCAGATAAAGCATTATTTCCATGAATAATACTGGGAGCAAACTCAACAAAATAACTATCATGTGAGGCATAATCCAATTGAAAATTAAAATCATGATGACAAGTTTCATGGTTATCATTATTCTATATAGCATACATGTCATCACAATAATCATCATAGATTGCAACTTTGTTCTCATAATCAATTGGAACCTCTTCCAAAATAGTTGATTCGTCACTAAATAAAGTCATGACCTCTCCAAATCCACTTTCATAATTATGACAATAAGATTCAAGACCCTCCAAAATAGTGGGATCATTACTTCCTAGAGTTGACACTCTTCCAAACCGACTCTCATCAACATAATCATCATAAACAGGAGGCATGCTATCATCATAAAAAATTTGCTCATCAAAACTTGGGGGACAAAAAATATCATCTTCATCAAATGTAGCAGCCCCAAGCTTATGGCTTTGCATATCTTTAACATCATGGATATTCAAAGAATTCATACTAACAACATTGCAATCATGCTCATCATTCAAAGATTTAGTGCCAAACATTTTTCCTTCCCATCATTTTCACTAAAGATATTAAAAAGATGAAGCATATGAGGCAACCTCAATTCCATTTTTTGTAGTTTTCTTTTATAGACTAAACTAGTGATAAAACCAGAAACTAAAAGATTCAATTGCAAGATCCAAAGATAGACCTTCAAGCACTCACCTCCCCGGCAACGGCGCCAGAAAAGAGCTCCATTGACGAGATGTGAGTGCTGCTTACCTAGCCTCCCCGACAACGGCGCTAGAAAAGAGCTTGATGTCTACTATGCAACTTTATCCTGGTAGACATTGTTGGGCCTCCAAGTGCTAAGTTTTGAAGGAAAGTAGAAAATTTCCCTTAAGTGGATGACCTAAGGTTTATCAATCCGTGGGAGGCGTAGGATGAAGATGGTCTCTCTCAAGCAACCCTGCAACCAAATAACAAAGAGTCTCTTGTGTCCCCAACACACCCAATACAATGGTAAATTGTATAGGTGCACTAGTTCGGCGAAGAGATGGTGATACAAGTGTAATATGGATATTAGATATAGGTTTTTGTAATCTGAAAATATAAACTAGCAAGGTAGCAAGTAACGAAAAGTGAGCGAAAAAGGTATTGCAATGCTTGAAAACAAGGCCTAGGGTTCATACTTTCACTAGCGCAAATTCTCTCAACAATGATAACATAATTAGATCATATAACAATCCCTCAATGTTCAACAAAAGTCACTCCAAAGTTTCTATCGGAGAACGTAGGACGAAAACGTGTATCAACCCCTATGCATAGATTACCCCAATGTCACCTCGGGAATCCACAAGTTGAGTGCCAAAAAATATATCAAGTGAATCAATAGAACATCCCATTGTCACCACAGACATTCCATCGCAAGACATACATCAGTGTTCTCAAAACTAATACTCAATCCAACATAAGAAAACCGCAAAGAGCAAGACTCAATTCATCACAAGAAGGTAGAGGGGGAGAAACACCATATAATCCAACTATAGTAACAAAGCTCGCGGTAAGTCAAGATCGTGCCAAATCAAGAACAGAGAGAGAGAGAGATCAAACACATAGCTACTGGTACATTCCCTCAGCCCCGAGGATGAACTACTCCCTCCTCGTCATGGAGAGCGCCGGGATGATGAAGATGGCCACCGGTGATGGTTTCCCCCTCTAGCAGGGTACCGAAACGGGTTCCTGATTGGTTTTTCATGGCTACAGAGTCTTGCGGCGGTGGAACTCCCGATCTAGGTTTATTTCTGGGGGTTTCTATATTTATAGGAATTTTTGGCATCGAGAACAAGTCAGGGGGGGTCCACAAGGAGCTCACAAGACCAGAGGGCGCCCCCCAGGGGGTTAGGGAGTGCCCTCCACCCTTGTGGAGGTCTCATTGTCGGTGTCAAAACCGGTCGATCTCGGGTAAGGGGTCCCGAACTATGCCCTGAGAATCGAGGGTTGCAAGGGACACGATGTTTACCTAGGTCTGGGACCTCTTAATGGAGGTAAAACCTATGTCATGCTTGATTATATTTGATGGGTGTAGGGGTTACAAGAGTTGATCTACCTTGAGATCGTAATGGCTAAACCCCAGCTCTCTAGCCTATGAGAATTCTGATAGCCCCTACGAACTAAACCCTCCGGTTTATATACACACAGTAGGGGCCTAGGGTTGTACAGAGTCGGTTTGTGGGGGAAGGAAATAAAATATCTGGACACCAATCTTGCCATCCACGCATAGGGGAGTCCTACCCGGACACAGGGGGAAAGTCTTCTGCTTGTATCTTCACGGCCCATCAGTCTGGCTGTAACGACCCGACCCAAAATCTGTCAAGTCTCTGTGTAGCTGTACCATCCCAAGATCATGCTGGCACACACAGTACATTGATGAAAAGATTCGAAGTTCAATCACACCTAAATTTATTACACGATTCTCATATCGAGTCTTTATTACATCATAATAAATTCGGCTGAAGGCCAACTCATGAGAAATAAACTAAATAAAGCTGCGGAAGCATAGAGGAATAGCGAGTCCATCCGACTCCATAGGGCAATCGCCAAGCGTAGATCGTAGCCTCACTCCTGGTCGGAAAACTCCTCTGCAACATGAGACGTTGCAGCCGTGTAGGTCAGCATTTTGAATATGCCGGCAAGTCATAGAGAGAACAACAATAATAATGCTAACACTATATGCAATTTGGCTGTGGGGCTCTAAGTTTTATGTTTTTGCGGAAAAGCCAGTTTTTCCCTACAACAAAGGGCTTGCTTGCAATTACTACGAGATGTTGGTAATTATTGAGATGGTTCCGCCAACCAATGTCTCATTCCCAATTATTAATGAACCCCTCAATTAATTTATTTGTTCGGTGTTGAGATTTCCTAAATACTCCAGTTTCCAGAGGCTCATTTGTCCGTAGCCGGGGACACGACTAATCGATTAGGTTGTTACTCTGCAGAGTCTTGTGCACTTTACCCGCAAGATTCGTTCCCTCCTTTATGTCCTCGCACTGCCTGGTGTTTGAAGACGGGACAAACGAAACAGGGTCTTCCATAGAGTTTCTCTAGGCACTGCTGGTGCCCATCCATGTCCTACGGTTCTTCTACATCTGCTGGCACCGTCCGTCCAGAGTCACGTCTAAGGTTAACCCAGCCAGAGCCCATAATGGCTTGCGGCTGCACAGGTAAGCTTCCGGTCAAGGGGTATCAAACGTCTCTTCATGGCTGGGTGAAGCTTTCCGCAAGATGTCATGGCTCTTCTCCATGCATCCCGACCATCCGCTGGTTTCTCCAGGGTGCCCGTCAACCGTCATCCACCCAGTAGTGAATTTGAAGTTCATCTTGAGCTTGAAGTCATGGGGTTGTCATCATCTTGACTCTCACATCTTCCTTATGAATCTCTCAACCAACCCCGTCTACAAGCATAGCAAGATAAACTACATCGTCCCGGGCAATAGTAGCAAGGGGAATTGGGTTCATCCTACCTCATGATACTACTCAAGACATAACTTAAAATTCTCCTACTGCATGCATGGTGGGGAAGAATAATTCTAATACAACAAAATCATAGGTATTGTAAAACATGATCAAATGACTTGCCTGGCTGACGGTCTTCAAACGCTAGTGACTCGAGATAGCAAGCTTCAAACTCCAGAAATTCTATCGAGTCAAACAATAGCACAAATAAGTATTCCACTAAATAACATAACAGTAAGCTAAAGGAAATCACACAAGCACTCAAACCAAAACCAAAGAAAACTCGAGGAAAACAAAATCAAGGTTTTCATCACTTCAAGCAACAACAAAGAAATAGTTTTATCCTACTAACACTTTTCTTAACAGAACCAAAACAAGGGTTTTTCTAACTAACATAAAGGAAAACAACATATAAACTAGATGCAAAAAGAATCACATCAATATCTATTATAGAAGTCCTGTTATACCTAAAACAAAACTAGTAAGAAACTAAAATAAAACTTTTTATTTTGCTGTAAATACAAATACCCCAACAAGTTCCTACTGCTAGGCTAGGTCAAAACTAAGCAATGGCGAAAAGAATCACCTAAAATAATAATCCTAGCTCAATTTATAGCGGAAATACTAATCTGACTAAAACTAATATAAAACTATTTTTATAAACTTAAACAAGGTCGAATCTATTTTCTGCAGAAACTATAGTAAATTTGTAAACTAACACAAAAAGAATCAACTAAAAATAATAAATAACCTGAAAGATATAGCCTTTACAAGAACAGAACTATTTTGTTTTAAAAACAGAAACTAAAAACAAAACTAAAAGCTAAACTGGCACTACTGGGCCTATCTAACGCTCAGGCGACAACTAACAAAAACACGCCCGTGGCTAAACAGAAATAGCCGATCGGGCCGGTCTAACTAAACTGCAACTTAAAATAAACTGATCTAACCGAGAATAAACCGAAACTAAACTGATCTACTAAAGAACAACCAAACTCTCTGCGTGATCTAATCTAGGCCCTAGATTCGAGATCTAACGATGGAGGGGAAGGCCGGCGGCTTACAACGGCGGTCGACGACGAGGTTGGCTCGGGCGTTGGTGGCGGAGGTGTTCCGATGGTCCAGGGCGACGGCGGTGACGTCGGGGCGATGCGGCGGAGCGAGGCGGAGGTGGTGGTGGAGTTGTTGGAGCTCGGGGACGGCGCAGACGTCGGGGCGAGGCGAAGCAGAGCCCGGTGCTTTGCAGCTCCGGCGGGTGGCGGACGAGCTCGGGGTCGTCGCTGCTGTGGGTAAGAGGGGGGCAGACCATGTCGAAAAAAATGGGAAACAGCCACGAAAGTACGTGGGTGGAAATTGGGATCGAGGGAGTGCTCACCGGAGTCGGAACAGGCGATGAACTGCGGCGGCAGCAGCGAGATGCATTTGGCGAGGGCGCGAGCTACGGTGGGAGTTGGGATAGGGTTTTTGGGGGGTTCGGAAGAGGAGGCCGAGGGGTTTATATAGGGCATAAGTGTGGGCGAGGGGTCGACTCGGGATCACGATCCCGAGAGAATCGGAACCGCGGCGCGCTCTGGACGCGCTCCGGGCGGCATTGCGTGCGCGAGGAGGAAAGAGAAGGGGTGGGGCCGGGGTGTCGGCGAGAGAGGGAGAGGAGGGTTCGGTCGGGCGACCGAAACGGAGACGGCTCGAGCGTACGCGCGGCTGGTGGCTGGCTGGGCCGCATCGGGTGGGCTGCGGCCTCGGCGACTGGGCCTGTTGGCCTGTCGCCTGGCGCGCCAGGGTTCTTCCTTTTTTTTTGAAGTAAGACAGAGAGAGAAAACTAATTATAGAGAAATCAATAGTATTTTTATATAGGACATATATATACATATATTAAAATTCTCAGGGGAAATAATCCTACAACATGGACATTTTTCCAGAGGCAAAACACAAACAAAAAAAAAACATCTCCTGGAAATCCCAAATAAGATTCAAATTCGAATTCAAACTTTTTGGCCATATTTTTCTTCTGACATTTTTGGAGCGTCATGTTTACTCCTCTCATACTTTTGCTCAAGTATTTTGTCAGGCATTTCTTTTTTAAATAAATTTCAATTGCCAAGTTGAATCCAATTAAAACAAAACTCAAATGCCTCTGAAAATTTCCAAATGCCACACAATTGAAAGAAAATGCATAGATGCTTAACTAATAATTGTAAAACATTCCAAATTGAAAATTTGGGATGTTACAAACCTACCCACCTTAAGATGAATCTCGCCCTCGAGATTCAGGTTGGCTAGCAAATAGGTGCGGGTGGTCTCGGTGGAGATCTTCTTCTCGCTCCCAGGTAAGGATGGCAATGGGTCGGTTTTGGACCGGGTTGAACAATATCAAATCCATATCCATGTCCATGAATACAGTCTTTACCCGCCCATGAAAAAATCCATGGGTGAAAAAATGTGTCCATGTCCAAATCTGATGGATATCCATACCCACTGGATATCCATTGGGTCCTCTCGAGACATATAAATAAGACATAACACAATATTAACATAAACTCTTCCATTCTTCACCTCGTGGTAGGCTAGGCTTCACTTATGGTAAATCAACATCCACTAACTACCTAAGATCATTTAGTATTTTTCTAACAGATGAGAATGACGAGTCATTTAAGAAGGAGGTAAAAATAAGGGAAGGATTGTTGGAGTATGTTACAGAGGGGATTGAATGTCAACTTAAAAAAGTTACGATGGGGATTGTGTAATTTCTTATGCATGTTTTAGATTAAAAAAGTGTAAAATTGCTGTGGGACATACGACCGTGGGGCAGGGATAGCAGATTTTCCCCCATTAAGTCATACTATCGGGTCGGGTTTGGGTATATCCATGGGTACAAGATTATATCCTTGCCCTATCCACGAACAATCGGGTCGGGTTTGGGCGCCGCCCATGGACACAAAAGCATATCCAAGCCCTATCCATTCGGGTCGGATATCCATGGATATCCATGTCCATGGATAAAATTGCCATCCTTACTCCCAGGTGGCTTCCTCCTCGGAGTGGTGGCTCCACAGAACCTTGCAAAACTTGATGATCTTGCTGCGGGTAACTCTGTTCGCAGCCTCGAGAATTCTGATGGGTTTCTCCTCATAAGTCAGATCACTGTTAAGCTGTATGGCCTCTAGAGGCACTGTGTCTCTCAAAGGAATATCGGCCATCTCGGCATGGCATTTCTTCAGCTGGGATACGTGAAAGACATCGTGAACTCCTAACAATCCTTCCGGCAATTCCAGCTTATATGCAACTTCTCCTCCGCGTTCGAGGATTTTGTAGGGGCCAATGAACCTGGGTGCTAATTTTCCTTTCACCCCAAATCTCTTGATTCCACGAAGTGGAGACACACGAAGATATGCTCGATCTCCAACTTCATACGTTATCTCCTTGCGTTTACTGTCGGCATAACTCTTCTGTCTTGGCTGGGCTATCTTGAGTCTATCTCGAATCAGCTTGACTTTCTCTTCGGAGTCTCTGATAAGATCGGGACCAAAAAGTTTTCGATCTCCAACACCATCCCATAGCAATGGTGTTCTGCACCTCCTTCCGTATAGAGCTTCGAAAGGGGCCATCTTCAGACTGGTCTGATAGCTGCTGTTGTACAAGAATTCTGCGTATGGCAAATTGTCATCCTAGCTAGACCCGTAGTCTAGCGCATAGGCTCTCAACATGTCCTCCAGAATCTGGTTGACTCTCTCGGTCTGTCCATCTGTCTGCGGATGAAAAGCTGTACTGAACTCCAGCCTCGTACCCAAGGTTTCATGCAACTGATTCCAAAACTTTAAGGTAAATTGTGTTCCTCTATCTGACATGATACTCCTTGGAACTCCATGCAGACATATGATCCTGGTCATGTATATCTTGGCTAACTTAGCGCTGGTATATGTAGTCTTCACGGGAATGAAATGTGCTACCTTGTTCAAGCGATCTACTACTACCCAGATAGAATCATAACCTGAACGGGTCTGGGGTAATCCCGTGATAAAATCCATTCCAAGTTTTTCCCATTTCCACTCGGGAATCGGTAGTGGTTGAAGTAACCCTACCGGCTTCTGATGTTCCGCCTTTACTCGCTGACAAACATCGCATACTGCTACGTACTCGGCAATATCCTTCTTCATACCTGTCCACCAGAAACTTTCCTTCAAGTCCAGATACATCTTGGTGTTGCCTGGGTGAATCGAGTATGGTGAATCATGGGCCTCCTGAAGAATTAACTTCCTGACCTCTGGGTCATTAGGCACATAGATACGATCCTCAAACCATAAAGTTCTGTGTTCATCCTCATGAAAACCTTTAGCCTTTCCGTTACTCATCTTTTCCTTTATCTCTGCAATTTCCTTGTCCGTCCTCTGCGCTTCACGGATCCTTTCGGTCAAAGTGTATTAAATATCCAAGGTGGCGAAAAATCCTCTTGGTACTATCTCCAATCGGAGATCTCTGAGATCGTCGGCTAATTTCTGAGGTAATCCTCCAGCTATGAGGGTGTTCACCTGGATTTTACGGCTCAAGGCGTCTGCTACAACATTTGCTTTCCCTGGGTGATAATGCAATCTCATGTCATAGTCCTTGATCAATTCAAGACATCTCCATTGTCTGAGGTTCAACTCCTTTTGCGTGAAAATGTACTTCAAGCTCTTATGATCCGTGTAAACATCACAACTATTTTCGACAAGGAAATGTCTCCATGTCTTGAGTGCGTGCACTATGGCTGCTAACTCCAAATCGTGTGTGGCATAATTCATCTCCTGAGGTCGTAGCTGTCTGGAGGTATAAGCTACAACTTTTCCTTCCTGCATGAGCACTCCTCCAAGTCCTTGACGAGAAGCATCACAATACACCCAGTAATCCTTGTGTATGTCCGGCAAAATGAGTACTGGGGCTGTAACCAGACGTTTCTTCAACTCCTGAAAACTTGCTTCACAATCCTCGGTCCAAATGTACTTGGTTTCCTTCTTCAATAGCTCGGTCATGGGTTTAGCAATCTTGGAGAAATTCTCAATAAATCTCCGATAATATCTTGCAAGTCCGAGAAAACTGCGGATCTCCTTGACTGAGGTGGGGGATTGCCAGTTGGTGACCGATTCAACCTTGGTGGGGTCGACTGCTATTCCTTCTCCTAAAATAACATGTCCGAGGAATCCGACTTCCTTCAACCAAAATTCACATTTGCTGAACTTGGCATATAACTAATGTTCTCGTAGTTTCTCTGGAACTAGATGCAGATGTTCCTTGTGCTCTTCCTCGCTCTTGGAGAAAACCAATATGTCATTGATGAACACCACGACAAACTTGTCCAGATATTCCATAAATACCTTGTTCATCATGCTCATGAAATACCCAGGGGCATTAGTCAATCCGAATGACATGACGGTATACTCATATAAACCATACCTGGTGGTGAAAGCTGTTTTGGGTATATCCTGTTCATGAATCTTCAGCTGATGATACCCTGATCGAAGATCGATCTTGGAAAATACTTTGGCTCCGACTAGCTGATCAAATAAATCGTTAATCATTGGCAGAGGGTACTTATTCTTGATGGTCACGTCGTTCAATGAACGATAATCTACAACCATTCTCAGGGTTCCATCCTTCTTCTCTACCAAAAGAACCGAGGCTCCCCAAGCTGACGAACTTGGGTGAATATATCCTTTCTCCAATAATTCCTTGATCTGCTGCTTGATCTCTTCCAAATCATTCGGGGGCATCCGATAAGGTCTCTTGGATATTGGGGCCGTGCCAGGTAATAACTCGATCAGAAATTTTATTTCTCTGTCCGGTGGCATTCCTGGTAATTCCTCCGGAAATACATCCGGAAAATCTTGTACTATAGGCACTTCCTCCCGAACCACTCCCGTGAGGGAATTCACCTGCTTCTTTATCGGTGTGTGTATGGATATATACTTGATCCTCTTCTGCTCTGGGGTGGTGAGCAAAATCGTCTTGCGGGCACAGTTGATGTTCCCTTCAAACTTCGCCAACCAGTCCATGCCTAGGATCACGTCCAACCCCTGGGATTCTAAGACTATGAGGTCTACAGTAAAATCATGATTTCAGATGTTGAGGGTTGAATGACAGCCTAAGCCTGCCATCATCTCTCCTCCTGGGGAAGTGACCTGAAGCGGGGTTCTAAGGGTCCTAGTGGGCAAACCATACTTTTCCACAACTACCCTTGATATGAATGAATGCATTGCACCGGAATCAAAGAGTACTAATACTGGACGTGAATTTAATAAAAACTTACCAACCACAGTGTCTGGCTGATCATAGACGTCCTCCACGTCAATGTGATTCACCTGAGCACGAGGAAAAGAGTTGGGCTTCTTTGCTGAGCTTCCACTGCCGTTGCCATTTCCATTCCTCTGCTTGGCCTCCGGACAATCGGTGGCATAGTGTCCTGTCTTCTGGCACTTGAAACAGGTGATATGACTCAGATCCTTCTGAGTCGGAGTAGGACGATGCTGGTTGCCATTGCCTCCATTGCCTGACTTGGGGTTGTTGTCTTGGTAGCTATTGTTTCCATTCCCTCCATGATTATGTCCTCCATGATTATGTCCTCCATGGGTGTGATGGGTATGTCCTCCCGAGTATGGGGCATAGCGGGCTTTCTGCTGAGCTCCGGAGTTGTACTTTCCCTGGCCATATTTCCGCTTGCGGCTTTCAATCTGCTGCTGCTTGCCTTCAAGTATAGTGGCCTTGTCTACCAGCTCCTGGTAGTTGTTGAAGGTAGCCACCATTATCTGCATTCCCAGCTCATCATTGAGTCCCTCAAGAAACTTCTCTTGTTTTGCGGCATCTGTGGCCACATCATCTGGGGCATAGCGAGATAATTTGTTGAACTCATCCACATACTGCCCCACAGTACGGTTCCCCTGGCGTAAGTTGTGGAACTCACGCTTCTTCAGACTCATGGCTCCAGCTGAGACATGAGCGGTGCGGAAGGCCCGCTGGAACTGATCCCATGTCATGGTGGCGACCGAATAAGTGGCGGTGTAGTTCTCCCACCAAGAGGCTGCAGGTCCATTCAGTTGATGTGCGGAAAAATGCACCTTCTCAGCATCTGTGCATCCAGCAGTTGTTAGATCCCTTCCGATCTTGCGGAGCCAATCATCGGCTACAATCGGCTCGGTGCTACTAGAGAACACCGGCAGATTCAGCCTTTGGAACCGGGTCAGGTTATCGACAGGGGGTGGTGGTAGTGGATTGTTGTTGTTGTTGCCTTGGTTTTGGATGAGCATTTGCATTAAGGCAATCTGCTGTTGAATCAGCTGGATGAGCTCCGACGGGAAAGTGAAACTGGGGTCACGTCTCAGAGGCATCTGGTGTTATGGAGTGGATGAGAAATTAGAATAGAACAAGGGTCTAATGAGAAAATAGCACTACCCAAATGAATGCACACACATAGTCACACCAATCATTTATTCATTCATCTCAATTAGGGTTCAATCTCAGATTACAAAATCTCATGACTAATCGAAAATAACGGCCTAACTGATCGACAAAAAATAAAATAACATGGCGGTCGACTAAATGTCTTCATCAATTATAATTGCGTCCTCTGGTGCGTCGTCCTCTGGTGCGGCGCCTCCTCTTGCGGCTTCCTTCGGTGGAGCTCTCTTCATAATCCTGGTCATTGCTCACGAGAGGTCCATCATCTCCACTCGGGAAAAGGTTTTCTCCCAGATCTATCTTCTCCTCTAATGCGGCAACATCAATCTTCAGCTTGTCGACTCTCCCTATGAAATCCTTGACTTCATCCTCATTCTCATAGTGGGCTTCACGTGCTGCATCCTCCAGTTCAATTTCACGAAGATGCAACTTTTGGACCATCTTCAAGCTGCTGCGCATCTGAATCTCTAGAGCCCTGATGTGAGCCTCCAAGTCTTGGACATATGAGTGAATGGAGTCGTCATCTATGGTGCGGATGATCTCTCCATCTGTAGTCCTGCGAGAAATCATGGTGTGGTCTGATCCAACAAGCTCGGTCCTGTATTCCTCCTGGATGCGTCCAAGTGCATTATGAACTGCTATGTCTCTCCCAAGGATCCAAGTGGGAGCAGTGAACCTGAAGTCAACGGGCACCGAGAGATCTCCGAAAGTCCTCCCTGGTATGTGCACCTTAATCCTATAACGACGGTATTCTGGAAATGCCATGATAGGGGGTCCCGGTGATAGACGGCAGAGCAATCTTCAATTCCTTGGTGATCTGGACCAGCCTCCTGCCGAAAAGCATTGTCTCATCTGGCTGGCAAAACTCCGGGAGCAGAACTGGGATGAACATGACGGACATCTAGAATGTTGAAATCGGAGAGAAGTCAGAAATGAATAGGGGAGTATTACGGAATGATAAGGACATAAAATAAAATAGTTTCTTCCTATGCCTTTCCGATCCTAGGGGTTACAAACTATGGTCAACCTGGCTCTGATACCATCTCTGTAACGACCCAACCCAAAATCGGTCAAGTCTCTGTGTAGCTGTACCATCCCAAGATCATGCTCGCACACACAGTACATTGATGAAAAGATTCAAAGTTCAATCACACCTGAATTTATTACACGATTCTCATATCGAGTCTTTATTACATCATAATAAATTCGGCCGAAGGCTAACTCATGAGAAATAAACTAAATAAAGCTGCGGAAGCGTAGACGAATAGCGAGTCCATCTGACTCCATAGGGCAATCGCCAAGCGTAGAGCGTAGCCTCACTCCTGGTCGGAAAACTCCTCTGCAACATGAGACGTTGCAGCCGTGTAGGTCAGCATTTTGAATATGCCGGCAAGTCATAGAGAGAACAACAATAATAATGCTAACACTATATGCAATTTGGCTATGGGGCTCTAAGTTTTATCTTTTTGCGAAAAAGCTAGTTTTTCCCTACAACAAAGGGCTTGCTTGTAATTACTATGAAATGTTGGTAGTTATTGAGATGGTTCCGCCAACCAATGTCTCATTCCCAATTATTAATTAACCCCTCAATTAATTTATTTGTTCGGTGTTGAGATTTCCGAAATACTCCAGTTTCCAGAGGCTCATTTGTCCGTAACTGGGGACACGGCTAATCGATTAGGTTGTTACTCTGCAGAGTCTTATGCACTTTACCCGCAAGATTCGTTCCCCCCTTTATGTCCTCGCATTGCCCGGTGTTTGAAGACAGGACGAATGAAACAGGGTCTTCCATAGAGTTTCTCTGGGCACTGCTGGTGCCCATCCATGTCCTACCGTTCTTCCACATCTGCTGGCACCGTCCATCCAGAGTCACGTCTAAGGTTAACCCAGCCAGAGCCCATAATGGCTTGCGGCTGCATAGGTAAGCTTCCGGTCAAGGGGTACCCATCCGTCTCTTCGTGGCTGGGTGAAGCTTTCCGCAAGATGTCAGGGCGCTTCTCCATGCATCCCGGCTATCCGCTGGTTTCTCCAGGGTGCCCGTCAACCGTCCTCCACCCAGTAGTGAATTTGAAGTCCATCTTGAGCTTGAAGTCATGGGGTTGTCATCATCTTGACTCTCGCATCTCCCTTATGAATCTCTCAACCAACCCCGTCTACGAGCATAGCAAGATAAACTACATCGTCCCAGGCAATAGTAGCAAGGGGAATTGGGTTCATCCTACCTCATGATACTACTCAAGACATAACATAAAATTCTCCTAATGCATGCATGGTGGGTAAGAATAATTCTAATGCAACAAAATCATTTGTATTGTAAAACATGATCAAATGACTTGCCTGGCTGACGATCTTCAAGCGCTAGTGACTCGAGATAGCAAGCTTCGCACTCCGGAAATTCTATCAAGTCAAACAATAGCACAAATAAGTATTCCACTAAATAACATAACAGCAAGCTAAAGCAAATCACAGAAGCACTCAAACCAAAACCAAAGAAAACTCGAGGAAAAAAATCAAGGTTTTCATCACTTCAAGCAACAACAAAGAAATAGTTTTATCCTACTAACACTTTTCTTAACAGAACCAAAACAAGGGTTTTGCTAACTAACATAAAGGAAAACAACATATAAACTAGGTGCAAAAAGAATCACATCAATATCTATTATAGAACTCCTGTTATACCTAAAACAAAACTAATAAGAAACTAAAATAAAACTTTTTATTTTGTTGTAAATAAATGTTCACCCTCTGTAACTACAGAAATTAATCTAAAATAAACTATAGCAGGGGTAAATTAAAATTCAATAATAACTAGAACAATAGGAAGCAGCAGCAAGCTAAATAAAACTAGAAAAGCTTGACTTCGACTAAAACTAATTTTAATACAATCTACAAATACCCCCAACAAGTTCCTACTGCTAGGCTAGGTCAGAACTAAGAAGTGGAAAAAAGAATCACCTAAAATAATAATCCTAGCTCAATTTATAGCAGAAATACTAATCTGACTAAAACTAATATAAAACTATTTTTATAAACTTAAACATGGCTGAATCTATTTTCTACAGAAACTATAGTAAATTTGTAAACTAAAAAAAAAGAATCAACTAAAAATAATAAATAACCTAAAAGATATAGGCTTTACAAGAACAGAACTATTCTGTTTTAAAAACAGAAACTAAAAACAAAACTGGCGCTACTGGGCCTATCTAACGCTCAGGCGACAACTAACTAAAACGCGCCCATGGCTAAACAGAAATAACCGATCGGGCCGGTCTAACTAAACTTCAACTTAAAATAAACCGATATAACCGGGAATAAACCGAAACTAAACCGATCTACTAAAGAAAAACCAAACTCTCCGCGTGATCTAATCTAGGCCCTATATTCGAGATCTAACGCTGGAGGGGAAGGCCGGCGGCTTACAGCGGCGGTCGACGGCGAGGTTGGCTTGGGCGTTGGTGGCGGACGTGTTTTGGTGGTCCAGGGCGACGACCGTGACGTCGGGGCGATGCGGCGGAGTGAGGTGGAGGTGGTGGTGGAGTTGTTGGAGCTCGGGGACGGCGCAAATGTCGGGGCGAGGCGAAGCAGAGCCCAGTGCTCTGCAGCTCCGGTGGGTGGCGGACGAGCTCGGGGTCGTCGCTGCTGTGGGTAAGAGGGGGGCAGACCATGTCAAAAAAATGGGAAACGGTGATGAAAGTACGTGGGTGGAAATTGGGATCGAGGGAGTGCTCACCGGAGTCGGAACGGGCGGCGAACTGCGGCGGCAGCAGCGAGATGCATTTGGCGAGGGCGCGAGCTACGGTGAGAGTTGGGATAGGGTTTTTGGGGGGTTCGGAAGAGGAGGCCGAGGGGTTTATATAGGGCATAAGCGTGGGCGTGGGGTCGACTCGGGATCACGATCTCGAGAGAATCGGAACCGCGGCGCGCTCTGGACGCGCTCCGGGCGGCATTACGTGCGCGAGGAGGAAAGAGAAGGGGTGGGGCCGGGGTGTCGGCAAGAGAGGGAGAGGAGGGTTCGGTCGGGCAACCGAAACGGAGACGGCTCGGGCGTGCGCGCAGCTGGTGGCTGGCTGGGCCGCGTCGGGTGGGCTATGGCCTCGGCGACTGGGCCCGTTGGCCGGGCGCCTGGCACGCCGGGATTCTTCCTTTTTTTTAAAGTAAGACAGAGAGAGAAAACTAATTATAGAGAAATCTATAGTATTTTTATATAGGACATATATATATATATTAAAATTCTTAGGGGAAATAATCCTACAACGTGGACATTTTTCCAGAGGCAAAACACAAACAAAAAAACATCTCCTGGAAATCCCAAATAAGATTCAAATTTGAATTCAAACTTTTTGGCCATATTTTTCTTCTGACATTTTTGGAGCGTCATGTTTACTCCTCTCATACTTTTTCTCAAGTATTTTGTCAGGCATTTCTTTTTGAAATAAATTTCAATTTCCAAGTTGAATCCAATTAAAACAAAACTCAAATGCCTCTGAAAATTTCCAAATGCCACACAATTCAAACAAAATGCATAGATGCTTAACTAATAATTGTAAACATTCCAAATTGAAAATTTGGGATGTTACACTGGCCCATATTGAATAACTCGGACACCTGAGGACCCCTTAATCCAAGACTCCCTTAGTAGCCCCTAAACCAGTCTTCGATGATGACGTGTTTGGCACGTGGATTGTCTTCGGCATTGCAAGGTGGGTTCCTCTTCCTGAACACTTTAAAACAATTCCCTGAACAAAGGAACTGTATCCGGCTCTATATAATTGTTACAACCCTTAGCCACGAAGGCAAAGTATCAAAATGAAACACTATCTCTTACCGACAACTTTTTTCGGCGAAGCATCACATCTGGCTCTTTAACATTTCAAACCGTTTTCATACCCGTGTTTCACGTCTCGAGGCATAGCCTCCATTGGCACATCTTGTCAAAATAGAGACTATGCCCGCCCATTATGGGATTCCCATTAATATGGTTTTGGGTGAAACAACTGTGCCGCTCACACGATCTCTTCAGGAACAAGCGAGTTTTAAGGCTCGAGAGGGGGGCGTTTGGTATTTCACTGCCTATAAGAGGGTAAAGAATCCTCCTTTTTCACCCACGCCTTCTTCTCGCTCCTGCCTTCCAATCTTCAAGATCCAGTGCCCAAACTTCAATCTTTCCCACCGCCACCAACCTCTCCATCCATGTCTAGATCCAGTTCTAAGGGAAAGTGGGAGGCCTCCTATGTCACGGAGAAGGACATCAAGGAGCTCCGAGGTGCGGGCTACCTACCCGTGGATATCACGCACCGGCTTCCCAACAAGGATCAGATCATCCCCACTTCGGAGCCCGACGAGAGGGTAGTGTTCATCCCCCATTTCCTCTGAGGTCTAGGGTTTCCCCTTCATTCGTTTGTCCGGGGCCTCATGTTCTACTATGGGCTAGATTTCCATGATCTAGCCCCAAATTCTTTCCTTCACATCTCAGTGTTCATCGTCGTGTGTGAGGCTATACTCTGCTTCCCCCCACACTTCGTCCTGTGGCTTAAAGTCTTCAACGTGAAGCCGAAGGTGGTCGACGAGCATCATGTGGATTGCGGCAGCGCTATGGTGAGAAAGCTTCCCAACGCCATTTGGCCCAAAGGGGCTTTTGTGGAGACAGTCAAGGTGTGGTAGCAGGAGTGGTTCTACATCACCGAACCCCGCGATGCCAAGTGGGAGGCTGCACATGACTTCAGATCCGGACCCCCGATGAGACTCACCTTGTGGACCGCCAAGGGCCTTGATCGGGGGTCCCAGCCAAAGGTGATGATGCTGCAAAAGCGCATCTCCAATGTGTTGGGCAAAAACACCGGACTCACAAACATGATCTAGGTGATGATCTTCCGCCGTGTCCTCCCTTGTCAACTCTGGGCCTCCCCTATGTGGGAGTTCAATCCGGATGAGCCCCGGACCTTGAAGCGCTTCTTCGGCACCACAAACAAAGATATATGGAAGCAACTTTTCAAGGCCCAGAAAAGTTGGCCCATGGAGACCGAGGACATCGGGCTCGACATCGAGAACCCGGCCTCAGTGGCAAGCGTGACCCTTCTGAAACCTTATTTAATTAACACTTCAGATGTGATACAAATTATATTTTCCCCTTTCCACATAGGGCTGGACGAAGAAAGCAGGGTAGATCGACTGCCCGACGCCACTGCCGGAGAATCCGGCCACTCCCCAACCGACAAAGATTCTAGTTCCGGCGCCGTATCAGGCACCGAAGAAGAAGGCCAAGAAGAAGGGAAAAGAGGCCAAGGGCGGCCCTCGCCACAAAGGTTCTTCAGACGCTATGTCCGGAGAAACTGAAGCCCTCTCCTCCCATGAGGGAGATGAGGAAGAAGAAGAGGAGGAAGCGAAAAGCAACTCCCCCGCAAGGGGATGAAGAAGAAGAGGATGGCCTCCGAAGAACCGGAGGGGGAGGCATCCAAGAGGGGGAAAATCATCCTCCAATATAGTTATGACCGAGAGTCCAAACAAATCCGCAAGAAGCTACCTAGGGCGAAGCTCCTGGCCGCATCGTAAGTGTTTGGATACTCATTGTTTATTTTTTGTCCTCCCTTTCTATTATATAAGTTATTTTGCTATGTGCTCTTCAGCCCTCCGTGCGAGCTTCCGAACACTCTGTTATCGGAGGGGAGCTCTCTGCCGCCCGAGATGGCAGAGAGAGAGAGAGAGAGACGCCGCCACGCACCTCCTCATGTGTCACCTAGATGACACCAAGGTGTTGTCCCGAAGGAACTCTCCAGGCCGCGGAGGGGCGGGCGAGGCTATCAAGAAGGCTCCCGAGGGTAATACCTCGGTCGCCGAAGACATAGGGGAGGTGACCCCTATGGCAACCGATGGTGGGGATCCCCAACAATCCGGGCCCCAGACGGACACCATTCGAGAGACCAATGCGGCTTCGGGATTAGGTGAGCAGCCCCCTTCAACAGAGGGGGAGGAGCATCGGCTCCATCGGTGACCTCCACTAATCCGGAGGCGCCGAACACTCTAACGGAAGCACTGCAACATGCTTCCATCATGGAGGAGCACCGCACCCTGATGGGTGTGGTAGTAGAGAAGGTCCAGTCTGCTAGGAGCGGACTGAATGAAGCCTTACATAGCCTACTGACAGGCTTTGAGGTATGCGACGTAATGTCCTAAAACATTTTTTCGTATAGAGGAATATACATGTATATAGATAGTAACCCCTGAGCCTCTGTCTGGTTTGAAAAGCCGGACAAAGGATCCATATAGTATTCATTAGAGTTGACATACTATTCTACTGTCTGGTTTGAAAAGTCAGACAAAGGATCCATACAGTATTCGGCAGAGTTGACATACTGTTCTATTGTTGTAACAGGCTTCCCTGCTGGCGGTGACCGCCCAGGCCGCAGAAGTGTCCAAACTCAATCGGAAGCTTCAGTTGGCCGATGAAGAGATCAACCGCGTGAACAAGCGGTTTGA
The DNA here is from genome assembly GCF_056163025.1 of Triticum urartu. NCBI lineage: Eukaryota > Viridiplantae > Streptophyta > Magnoliopsida > Poales > Poaceae > Triticum > Triticum urartu. The sequence continues at coordinate 212,656,181 of NC_141875.1, forward strand.
TGAAACGCAAGGTATGCACACAGTGTTAAAAAGTGTAGTTGTATCTTATAAGTAATATCTATATAAAGAGACTAACTCATGTAATGCTTCGATTATGAGCGTAGTTGGGGCAGCCGAGGTCAGGACCCTCAAAGGCGCCCTTGCCAAAGCCCAACAAGAGGCGAAGGCTAACAAAGCAGCCACTGACAAAGTGGTTGCAGAGCTGAAAACCGAGCAGATCGCCTGCCGCTAACACGAAGCTCGGGTGGCCAAAGTCGAGCAGGAGCTAAAGAACGCCATCCTCAAATGCGAGGAACTGGAGGAGAAGAGTTCGGCCCAGTTAACCAAACTCGCCAAGGCTCTTCAGGAGGCTAAGGAGGCACGGGTCAAGTCCTGGAGTGCTCGCGAGGAGATCCGGCAAGCGAAGCAGATAGTGGCTGGTAAGGCTTTTCTTTTGTAGAGAATATTCGGAGGTCAAAGATATGCTTTGCTCACTCGGGTGTGGAGTTCTCTAGACACGTTTGCGGATCTACCGAGGAGTGCTGTTGCTGCCGCACAGTTCTTCCAAGCCCAGGAGGGGAACTCGACCGAGAAGCTGGTCTGGTCGCAGTTTCTTGCGCCAGAGCATCCGGCGCCCTTGAACGACTAGATGAAGAAGATGATGGAGCTGCATAGGGTGGCCGTCTTGGCCATGAAGGATTTAATAGTCCGGCTATGGCCAGCCAAACCCATTTCGAGTAGCTACTTCGGTTTGGTTAGGCGGCTCATGGACGCGCTGCCTCAGGTCGATACTGTTAAGCGCTCGGCGTGGATACATGGATCTCGGATGGCCTTTGCCTGCGTCAAGATGCATTGGGCAAAGATGAAGGCCACCGACGTGGCGACCACAGGCCCACCCAAAGGCAAGGACCACCGCAAGCCGGAGAGATACTTCGAAGACGTCCTGGCGGGTGCCCAAATAGTAGAGGGCCAATGCTCAAAGGACGTCATATTTGTGTAAATGTATCTGGGTTGTAAAACTATGTTTGTGAACCTGGGCTTTTAATATATTTGCGCCTTTGAAGTGATTTTCCTCTTGTGCGGCTGTTTTTTTTAAGTTGCCAGTCGTCGACTTTAGCCCCTACGTAGATTCTACGAGGGTGTTCGACATCGCGCGTGGTCACACTTTATCTAACGTCTTGGTCCGTGAAGGAGGTGTCTGCGATTTGAACTAGGCAATCAGACTATGTGGCTTTAGTACTTTCACTTAGCCATAGGAGTTTGACGGTGGGGCTAAGTTCTAGCCCCTTGTGCGTATGGGGCAATCTGAACTAAGGTGCCTTTTCCATGCGGCTGGACAAAGACCAGCTCCTCGTACAACATGGAATAAATCACCAACGATTTGTAGTATAAGACTAAGTCACCGAATCGCTAACCAGCTCTCGCCTTATCATGATAGTCAGTTTTCGGCTTTCTCTACTAAGCTATTTGACCGGACGAACCAGAAATACAATCGCAGTAGTTCTTCCTTTAAGACCTTAGCCGAATGAGCGGAATGTAAGGTGGTAAGCACATGAGTCGGGCAACCCAACTTACGTTCCGCTCGTTCGGCTAAGGTCTTAAAGGGAGAACTACTGCGATTGTATTTCTGGTTCGTCCGGTCAAATAGCTTAGTAGAGAAAGCCGAAAACTGACTATCATGATAAGGCGAGAGCTGGTCAGTGATTCGGTGACTTAGTCTTATACTACAAATCGTGCAGCAGGGCAACATTAGGGCAACATTAGACCTTAGCCGGACATGATTCGGAGCCAATGCATATAGTGCAATATTTGGGGCGCCGGAGAGTACCCTATACGTGTTTGGACTTGAGAACATGCAGAGCTGAATACAACCCCCAGTGTTTAAGGCTGGACTAAAGCACGTGTGGCAATCTGAAGTGAGGAAGGGATATAGATGACAAAATAAATCAATACCAAACAAAAGTGGTAATCAACTGTTTCCTTTATATCCTGTATAATACGCCGAGACGTGCTATTACAGATAATTCCATGAGTATTAAGGCTATTTTATATGCCGAGAGTTTACACAAGGGAAAGTTTTACATAGGACTTTTGGAAAAAGTAGTGGCTTGAGTCCTAATGTTGCCCTACTGCATGTCTGCGCCATTTCTCCTTGGATAGAAATCCCTTGAGAGGAGAAGTTGATGATCGTCTATAAAAAAGGGGAGCTTTAGAGAGTAGCCCCTGTACAACCATAGATTAGGCAGGTTTTAATGAACCTATAGTTAAAGAAAAAGAAGGAGATAAAGAAGGTTAAGGTTCAAATAGGGTCAGGCCGTACTATAGACCTTTTTCCACGGTATGCCTCCGACGTTGCCCAAGGTATTTTAAGTGCGTAATTGTGCACGCGCAATACATATGCCGCAACCTTATGGGGTGATCGGCGGAGGCTGAACTGCTAATCAATCTCCGGATCAGCCGAGCAGGCTGTAGTATGGACCGGACTCGCTTCGCGGTGTCAAGGGCCTTAATGGTCAGCGAGTTGTTCGGCTTGATGAGGTCCTTCTGTACCTCGGCTGCAAGGGTCGCGGTGTGCTCCTCAGTACGAAGGGAGCGCTCCATATTTCCATTGACTGTGATGACACTGCGCGGTCCGGGCATTTTGAGCTTTAAATAAGCATAATGTGGGACTGCATTGAAGCGGGTGAAAGCAGTTCGTCCGAGCAGCGCGTGATAACCACTGTGGAAAGGGATGATGTCGAAGATCAAGTGTTTGCTTCGAAAGTTGTCCGGAGAACCGAAGAATACTTCCAATATTAAGGAGCCCATACAACGGGCCTCCACGCCGGGTGAGGGAGTCCTGGATTAGGGGGTCTCCGGACAGCCGGACTATGTCCTTTGGCCGGACTATTGGACTATGAAGATACAAGATTGAAGACTTCGTCCCATGTCCGGATGGACTCTACTTGGCGTGGAAGGCAACCTAGGCAATACGGATATGTATATCTCCTTCTTTGTAATCGACCTTGTGTAACCCTAGCCCCTTCTGGTGTCTATATAAACCGGAGGGTTTTAGTCCGTAGGACAACATACAATCATACCATAGGCTAGCTTCTAGGGTTTAGCCTCTCTGATCTCGTGGTAGATCAAATCTTGTACTACACATATTATCAAGAATAAATCAAGCAGGACGTAGGGTTTTACCTCCATCAAGAGGGCTTGAACCTGGGTAAAACATCGTGTCCCCTGCCTCCTGTTACCATCCGCCTTAGACGCACAGTTCGGGACCCCCTACCCGAGATCCGCCGGTTTTGACACCGACATTGGTGCTCTCATTGAGAGTTCCTCTGTGTCGTCGTCATTAGGCTTGATGGCTCCTTCAATCATCGATAGCGATGCAGTCCAGGGTGAGACTTTTCTCCCCGGACAGATCTTTGTATTCGGCGGCTTCGCACTGCGGGCCAACTCGCTTGGCCATATAGAGCAGATCGAGAGTTACGCCCCTAGCCACCAGGTGAGGTTTGGAAGTTTAAACTACACGGCCGATATCCGTGGAGACTTGATCTTCGACGGATTCGAGCCCCTGTCGAGTGCGCCGCACGGTCACAATGAGCATGATTTAGCTCTACCATCGGACAGTGTTCAGGAGACCGCACCTGCAACCGCTCCGAACCTCAATTCGGAGCCAATTGCGCCATCCATGGACGGGTGGATAGACCCCGCCACAGAGGCCGTATTCTCAGCGGCGATCGAGCTGAGTATCGACCTTACCCTTCACGGGAGCTGTGACGCCGAACTGTCGGATCCTTCCCCGGCCACGGACTCCGAACCGCCTGTGCCCGTTGAATCCGATTGGGCACTGATCATGGAGTTTACCTCCACGGATATCTTTCAGCACTCGCTCTTCAGCGACATACTGAACTCATTAAGGTCTCTCTCCTTGTCAGGAGAGTCCTGGCCGAACTATGTCTGGCAGGATTGGGATACGGATGACGAAGGAATTCGCCGCCCACCCACCACCCACTTAGTAGCCACTGTCGACGATTTGACCGACATTCTCGACTTCAACTCCGAAGACATCGACGGTATGGATGACTGCAGGATACAAACAGGAACCACTGCCCACAGGGCACTGGACGCCCACTTCATCATATGATGTATACATGGTGGACACACCCAAACAAAACAACGACGAGGAATGGAAGGACGCAGCGAAGGGTTGTTCCCTCGAGAAGCAGTCAAAGCGGCAGCGTAAGCGCCGCTCCAAATCCTGCCTCGGCAGAAACAATGATCATATAGACCCAGCGTTAGAGCAGGGTGAACCATCGCCCGACCTTGGCAACACGGAGAATCAAACCGAACAACCCGACTCCGTCGAAGATAATAGTCCGGACGACATCACACCGGGCAGGCACCCGGAGCAACAGAATGCCCACCAAAGGCTTGTTGCCACTGTGAGGAGACTAAAAAAGCAGAAGCAAAGGCTCAAGGCTGCACAAGACACACTCATAATCAGATGGAGTGAAGTACTCAACACAGCAGCGAAGTACGGTGGTAATCACCACACCAAGAGCTACCCAAAGCGAAAGTTGCTACCTGAATTCGATGAGGAGGCGTTAGATCCCCCACAACCAAAAAACAAAACGGCCATCCGGCCGGATAGACGACCTCGTGGCCAACATAGAGCAGCAAACGACGCCGCACATAAGCCAGTACGCGATCCGCGTGAGGGCTCGCATCAAAAGGACGGCGCAACCAGATCCATCTACGGGCCACGCAAGCGCGCTCCAGTATGCAATGCAACACAACAAACATCCGAACACCACGGTACACCCAAATATAGGGGTGCCGCACACCCCCTATGTTTCACCGATGAGGTGCTGGACCATGAATTTCCAGAGGGATTCAAACCCGTAAACATAGTGGCGTACGACGGAACGACAGACCCTGGGGTCTGGATTGAGGACTACATCCTCCATATGCATATGGCTCGAGGAGACGATCTCCACGCCATCAAGTACTTACCCCTCAAGCTCAAAGGGCCAGCTCGGCACTGGCTTAAAAGCCTCCCTGAAAACTCCATTGGAAGCTGGGAAGAGCTCGAAGACGCCTTTCGGGCAAATTTTCAAGGGACCTATGTCCGACCACCGGATGTAGACGATTTACGTCATATAACTCAACAGCCCGAAGAGACAGCCCGAAAGCTTTGGAACAGGTTCCTCACTAAAAAGAACCAAATAGTCGACTGCCCGGACGCCAAAGCCTTAGCAGCTTTCAAGCACAGCATTCGAGACGAATGGCTCGCCAGACACCTCGGCCAAGAAAAGCCGAGAACAATGGCAGCATTAACAAGCCTCATGACCCGCTTTTGCGCGGGTGAGACAGCTGGTTAGCCCGGTGCAGCACCAGCGACCCAAGTACATCCGAAGTCAGGGACGAAAATGGGAAACCACGATGCAGTAAAAACAAGTGCCGGAATAAATAAGACAACCCGAAGAGCACGGCGGTAAACGCCGGATTCAGAAGCTCTCGGCCAGGTCAGCAAAAGCTGCCCTCCAAAGGCAACAGAGATGAACTGTCCAGCCAAAACAAGATTCTGGACAAAATATGTCAGATCCACATCACCCCCGATAAACCTGCAAATCATACTCATAGAGAATGTTGGGTCTTCAAGCAGTCCGGCAAGCTCAACGCCGAACACAAGGGGCAGGATACACCAAGCAAAGACGAGGACGAGCCTCACAAGCAAAGCACTGGGGAACAAAAGAAATTCCCGCCAGAAGTCAAAACAGTCAATGTGTTACACGTGATAAAAGGGAGAAACAAAGCGGCACTCCTAGAGACACATGCCCCAGGGCCTATCACCACGGAGTTCTGCCACTGGTCGTCCCAACCGATCACCTTCGACCATCGGGATTACTCGGCAAGTATCAAGCATGCAGGATGGACTGCCTTGGTATTAGACCCAATAATTGATGGATACCACTTCACACGAGTCCTGATGGACGGCGACAGCAGTTTAAACCTGATATATCAGGACACAGTCTGCAACATGGGGATAGACCCAGCAAAAATTAGCCATAGCAATACTACCTTTAAAGGAGTAATGCCAGGCCCAGAAGCCCATTGCACGGGCTCCCTGCTACTAGAGGTTATATTCAGCTTTCCCGATAACTTCCGCAGTGAAAAGTTAACCTTTCACATTGCTCCGTTCTAAAGTGGCTATCAAGCACTACTCAGACGTGAAGCTTTCACTCGCTTTAATGCAATACCGCATTACGCTTCTCTCATGCTTAAGATGCCCGGTCCACGCGACATCGTTACAGTAAATGGAAATATTGAGTGCTCCTTGCGCGCGGAAGACCGTGCGGCTACCTTGGCAGCCGCACACTAAACGGCCTCACCAACTAAAGGATCTGACAGGTCATTAAGACCACGGACGCGGTTAGACGAGTCTGGCGCAGCTATATGTAATTGATATATGTTTGATGGCTATACCCCTATTACAATACAAGGGGCTCAACGCGCGCAAACAAGTGGCAATTAGGCTCAACTTTACTCATCTTGAACTGTACATGGTTTATTTAGCATAACCTACCTTTTTGCATGACAACTTTTCAACTAAGTTCCTCTCTTTTACAGATGATCATCGTGCTACACCCGTCCAGGATACGGCACAACGGAGACACATGCGCAGACGTGCAGCAGGGACCCGTTCCAAGGATTCTTTTTAGATTAAGACCCTACGTAAACCTTTTTTACTGTCTCTTGTTGATACACATCCCTCGGATTCTCAGTACAATTGAGAAGGATGCTGACGTATTGGCATGTGGCCACGTCATAATATTGCACGTACCTGGACACCAGGGGCTTATTACAAAGGGCATTGTTTACGCCCGGTTTACACCATAAAGACCGAATACCTTAGGGAGTGTTCGGCGTCATGAGTTTGGCCTTATATGCATCAGCTCCGAATCATGTCTTTGGTCAAATGCTGGGTTTGCCCGGCTCCTGTTTTTTGCTGCCTTACGTTCCGCTCTATCGGCTAAGGCGGCACCAGGAGAACTACTGCGATTGTGCCCTGGTTCATCCGGACGAGCACCTCAGTAGAGAAAGCCGAAAACTGACTGTCATGATATAGCGTGAGACTCGTCAACCACTCGATGACCTAGCGGAATCTTCGGGATTCCTCCGCTTTAACGAAGGGCCATTTCCCGGCCACGCATGTACGCACCCCGAATTCGGATGAGTGCGGAGCCACCAGGGGCTATATAGTAGCCCCACTGTCAAACTCCTCTGGCTAAGTGAAAGTGTTAAAGCATTATAATCCGGTTTCCTAGTTCGCTGTGCTATCACCTCCTTAATGGACCAAGACGTTGGATCAAGTGTAAACATGCGTCTTCTGCGAACACCCCCGCATTATATGCATGGGGGTTGAAGCCGATGACTGCAACCTTTCAGGTTATATACATATATACATAAACGGCCGCACAGGAGGCATCATAGCACTTTTGGGCAAAAGTATAAATACAACCTTGATAAATTCAATAAAACATTGTTTTTACAATGGGAATACATGTCATTCAAACATAATATTCTTCGAGCACTGAGCCTCTATCGAACGAGCGCCTTCAAGAACTTCTTCAAAGTAGTGCTCGGCAGCCACTCGGCCTATGGCCGAACCCTGTGCCGCAACAGTGGTGGCATCCATCTCCGCCCAGTATGTTTTGACACGGGCAAGAGCCATCCACGAGCCTTCTACGCACGCCGACCTCTTTACAACATTGATGTGTGGCATAGCGCCAAGGAATTGTTGCACTATGCTAAAGTAGTTATTCGGCCTTGGCCCTCCTGGCCACAAATGATCCACAACTGACCTCACGGCCAGTCCGGATAATCTATCGAGCTCGGCCCAACCGGTCAATCGCTCATTCAGCAACAGCGGACGGACTAGAGTGAAACTGTGACCAGAACAGCTTCTCCACTTCAGGACCTTTCTGATCCTTGAAGTACTCGGTCGCATCCGCAGCACTCGCAGCCAAATCCATGTACTCATCCGCAGAACTCCATAGCCGGTCAAGAGGAGCATATTTCGGATCTCCGAACTTAGTCTGCAACAAGAAGGGCTTCCCAGAAACGATATCCGCAGCTTGATTCAGCTCCTCCTTCGTTGCTCTAATTTTGGAGCGGGCCTCCTTGGCAGCCACCCGGGCCTTCTCCAGGTCCGTCGCCTTCACCAGGTTTTGTTCTTCAAGAAGCCGATAACGGTCAACAGCATCTTTTAACTCCACGTCCATCTTGGCAATTTTTTGTTTGCTCCCGCAATGTGCGGCCTGTTTGGCCCTTAACTCTTCGGCCGCCTTTAAAGCGGCCACATTGCTACCCATTGCTTGCTCCTTGGCTCGGGAAAGTTCCGCCCGAAGGGTCTCCACAGTGGCCGCTCCATCTGCAGTCACAACAAAGATGCTGGCATCAGGCTGCTCTTATTATGTGACAATCGCCAGAAAAATCACTGACCTTGCGCCTCGTCAAGCCGCTTGTTGACAAGAACGATGTTGACATCTGCCGCATCCAGCTGCCGCTTTAGTTCGGCTTACCCATCAGTCCGGCTAGCCACCGGAGCCTCCACCACCTACACATAAAGGCAGTCTGGTTATTACCTGGGACTATGATCCTCTATTTGCCGCCGTTTTCGACGACAACCAGAGTCTCAGGGGCTACTATCTACACAGGGCACATCTGAAAAGTGCGGTACTTTCAAAAATGTACATCATTTCACGTACCTCAAAACCCGTCAGTAGACTCATAAAGGCTTCATGCAGCCCGCTTTCAGCGGACGAAATCCTTTCAATCACCATACACATCAATGTGCGGTGCTCTTCTGAGATAGCCGCTTTCTCCAGCAGATCCCTCCGTACGTCAGAACGCACACCAGACGGTGCCGGACTCTTTTGATTGCTCTCTTCGAGAGCCAGATACTGAGGACTTCGGGTGGCCATAGGATTACCTTCTAGCCTTGCCGGATCAGGAGAAGCCCTCTGCGACGACACCTCGGGGTCGCCTGCTTCGTAAGGCGGTGTGGCAAGGGGAGGCGTTTCGCTCTCCATCATCTGCGGAAGAAGATCCCCCGAAGACGAGCTCTGCTGAGAAGGGCTAAGATCCGAACTGCAAGATAAATGCTTTGATTATTTTCCTCAGAAATAGTGCAAGATATTTTCCTTATTGAATACCCTTTTGCTTACAGCTCGGTAGAGGGCTGATCCCCACGCGGAGATTGTGCGGCAAGAGTACCCTCCGAGGCAGGTCCCTCTGGCGGAGATTTCTTCTTTCGTTTGGAAACCTTAGTTTCTGAATCTTCAGAGGTAGACCTCTTCCTTCCCCGGGGAGAGAGAACGTCAGATTCTTCCCCTTGGTTATCCTCCCTTGCGGAGGCACTCATTCCCTCGATTGGAATAGGTAGTGATGGAGGCCCGCTTTTGCCCTCTTTATTCCCCCCTTCATCTTCCTTTGAGGGCACTAGGCAAAGTGCTGGCTCAAGCATCTTTTCCAGCACCGGATTGTCCAAGCCTTCAGGAAGGGGGGCCGAACACCGGATCATCTTTGCCTGTGTTATCCAGTCCTGGTCAAAGAGCAATTCTTCAAAATGATGTCTTGATAAATAAAAGGACAGTGTGTTCGGCCATGGGATTACTTACTTGGGGAGTGGGGCGGTTGCAGCTCAGGCCCACGTCCTCGGTAGTGTTCAGACACTCTATTTGGGGTCCAAAGAATGATTTGTACATCTCCTCGTGCGTCATGCCGAGGAAATTCTGAATAGTGCGCGGTCCTTCCGGGTTGAATTCCCACATGCGGAGGGGCCGACGTTTGCAAGGCTGGACTCGATGAACCAGCATAACTTGCATTACCATAACCAGACTGAAATCTCCCTTGAAGAGATCTCGGATACGGCTCTGCAATATTGGCACGTCCTTGGCTGGACCCCAGCTCAGCCCCCTGCTGATCCATGACATCACTTTTGGTGGAGGGCCCAAGCGAAAGGTGGGGGCAGCTACCCACTTGGCACTTCGGGGAGCTGTGACGTAAAACCACTCCCGTTGCCACAATCCGGACACCTCTGGAAAGGAAACCCTTTGGCCATGGAGCGTCAGCAATTTTGCTTATTAGAGCACCTCCACACGCTGCGTACTGCCCCTCGACCATCTTCGGCTTCACATCGAAGGCCTTGAGCCACAGGCCGAAGTGAGGGGTAATGCGGAGGAAGGCCTCACAAACGATAATAAATGACAAGATGTGAAGAAGGGAATCCGGGGCCAGATCGTGAAAATCCAGCCCGTAATAGAACATGAGACCCCTAACAAAGGGATCCAGAGCGAGGCCTAGTCCTCGAAGGAAGTGGGAGACGAACACAACGCTCTCGTTGGGTTCGGGAGTAGGGACGACCTGCCCTCGGGCGGGCAGCCTATGCGAAATTTCAGCGGTTAGATATCTGGCCTCCCTCAACTTTTTGATGTCCTCCTCCGTGATGGAGGAAGGCTTCCACTAACCTTGAAGGCTGGATCCAGACATGATTGAAGGTCCGAAGCACCTGAACTGGGCTTTGGGTGTTAGAACTCTAGGCGGGGGATGGATTTGATTGAGCACGGGAGGGAAAAAAGTAAAAGCCTTGTCCCTTTATATAGAGGGTGAATATCAAGCGTCCTGCTCGTGGCCGTTTGGGACTTGCCTAAGATCTAGGAGTCGTAGGCACGATTGGGTTACCCACACCCGTATTGATAAGAATCCCGTAATAAGGGGAACACGATCTCTGCTTTGACAAGGCGTGTCAAGAAACCGCCTTGCATTAGGTGCGGGGCTGGTTAAAGAAAAACTGTTCGAATAATTACCGGGCCATGGTGTGATGTCATGCTACCAAAACGTGTCAGCAGATTAGATTTGTGGAAATATTATTCTCTCTACGGTGGTATGTGGAACTTATTTTGCAGGGTCGGACACTATCCTTGTATTCAAACTCTTTTGTGGTATATTCGGAGGAGGAACCCGCCTTGCAATGCCGAAGACAACACTGCGCGCCGGACTCATCATCATTGAAGCCTGGTTCAGGGGCTACTGAAGGAGTCCTGGATTAGGGGGTCTCCGGACAGCCCGACTATATCCTTTGGTCGGACTGTTGGACTATGAAGATACAAGATTGAAGACTTTGTCCCGTGTCCAGATGGGACTCTACTTGGCGTGGAAGGCAAGCTACGCAATACAGATATGTATACCTTCTTCTTTGTAACCGACCTTGTGTAATCCTAGCCCCCTCCGGTGTGTATATAAACCGGAGGGTTTTAGTCCGTAGGACAACATACAATCATACCATAGGCTAGCTTCTAGGGTTTAGCCTCTCTGATCTTGTGGTAGATCAACTCTTGTACTACACATATTATCAAGAATAAATCAAGCAGGACGTAGGGTTTTACCTCCATCAAGAGGGCCCGAACCTGGGTAAAACATCGTGTCCCCTTCCTCCTGTTACCATCCACCTTAGACGCACAGTTCGGGACCCCCTACCTGAGATCCACCGGTTTTGACACCGACACCGGGTATTACTCCTTTAAAGGTAGTATTGCTAGGTTTAATTCTTGATGGATCAATGCCCATTTTATAGATAGTGTCTTTATAGATCAGGTTTAGACTGCTGCCACTATCCATAAGGACTCTAGTGAGATGGTATCCATCGACGATGGGATCAAGTACCAGGGCCGCCGAACCTCCATGATGGATACTAGTTGGGTGGTTGAAAGTGCAACTATCCCTGGGTGGTTTTGGTAATTCTTAAAAACATATAGCTCATTGAACCAATACTATTTCAAGATGATCATTTCAGAAAGTTCAATGATTGGCATGTCATGGATTAGGAATGTGGACCCCTCAAAATGCCAAGGACACACATTGGCTCAAGATCAAGACTCTACATTTTCATTTTAGTGATCCAAGATCACATTGAGTCCATAGGAAAAGCCAATACTATTAAAAGGGGATGAGGTGTTGCTTAATGGCTTACTTGCTCAAAATGCTTTGTGATATGCTCCAAAAAACCCTAAACCACTTTCTCATATCCACATATGTCCCAAACCAAAAGTCAAACTCGGCCCCACCTAAATGTTCTATCCGGCGCCACCGAGTTCACTTGACATAGCCATTGCCAAAAACCCTAACCAATTCGGTGAGGGAGTCCTGGATTAGGGGGTATCCAGACAGCCAGATTATATCCTTTGGCCAGACTGTTGGACTATGAAGATACAAGATTGAAGACTTTGTCCCGTGTCCGGATGGGACTCTACTTGGCGTGGAAGGCAAGCTAGGCAATACGGATATGTATATCTCCTCCTTTGTAACCGACCTTGTATAACCCTAGCCCCCTCCGGTGTCTATATAAACCAGAGGGTTTTAGTCTGTAGGACAAGATACAATCATACCATAGGCTAGCTTCTAGGGTTTAGCCTCTCCGATCTCGTGGTAGATGAACTCTTGTACTACTCATCTTATCAAGAATAAATCAAGCAGGACGTAGGGTTTTACCTCCATCAAGAGGGCCCAAACCTGGGTAAAACATCGTGTCCACTGCCTCATGTTACCATCCGCCTTAGACGCACAGTTCGGGACCCCCTACCCGAGATTTGCCGATTTTGACACCGACATTGGTGCTTTCATTGAGAGTTCCACTGTGCTGTCGCTGTAGGGAAGGATGCCTCATCTCGTTGTTAAAAACAACATCACTGTCGGAGGAGCCCTGGCTGTCGGCCAAACTCTCCGGCTTGGCAGTTTCGTCATGACCGCCAGTTCGGCCGCTGCACCGACGATGACTTCTCGGGCCATCAAAAACAGCCTCCACGTTGGCTCGGAATTCGCCGAGCAGATGGATCCAATAGAGCTCTCTTCCCTAAACAAGCTCTTGGATCGTATCGCCGCCTTGGGAGTCACTACAGACTATGATCGGATTGGGCTTAAACCCGATCGTAGGGAGATTAATTCTCCACCGGTCACCCATCATATTGCGGTGGTGGAGGAACAATGCAGCGATTTTCCCTCTACCCTGAGGACTAACTATGTCCGGATTCCTGAGCTCTCCGAGCCGAATACCCGTTTACGGGAGGACATCACCCAAGCCCTGAACCTAGAGTCAGGCAGCGGGCCAGACTCATTGGGCAACACTCCGGAATCCGAACTTCCAAGATTGGAAACTCCTCAGCCCCTGGGTCTCAGATTGGATAGGGGTTAGGACTCAAATCCACCCACCCGCCCAGACATAAACGATCTTTCCCACATCAGGAAAGAGCCCCATGAAACAGTACATCACTATTGGGCCAGATTCCACCTTGTGATGAACAAGGTTAAGGACTGTCATGAGGAAGACGCAGTCTTATTCTTCTGCAATAATTGCACAGACAAGGGAATCCTTAACGCCTTAAGTCTCCGTGAAATATCACGCTTCGCTGACTTAGCGTCCATAGTACGAAAGTACTGTGCGATGGAAAGCGCCTGGAAAACCGAAACAAAATTTTGGATAATCCGGCTCGGAAAATACACCCAGTCCGAAGTAAAAGGGTGGACTATCATAAGACACCCAAGTTAGTTACAAAGAAACAAAAACCCTCTACAGGGCATGGAACCGTATTGGAGGGATGGCTTAACGGACCCTACAAAATTCATAGTACATCGGATACCATACCAACACACAGCCTTAGAGCATGTTGGATACTCCGGCAGGTGGCCAAAAGTGGTGAGGATCTTCTCATCCCAAATGCCACAAAGCACCATCCCGTGGATAACAATACGGTATTAACATTCTTTGAAACCTTCGCATCAAATAATAGGCGCAAGCGAACACTCCGCAGCCTCGCCGAAATCTGCCACGTGGCAGCAATGAATCCATGGAGTGACACGGCTATTACCTTCAATGCCAGTGAGGAACCTAAATTCCGAACAGCCCGAGCACCAGCTGCACTGGTCCTCAGTCCATTCGTGGACAGATTTCGACTCACCAATGTACTCATGGACGGTGGCAGTGGATTAAATCTCATCTATGAAGAAACTCTTCAAAAAATGGAAATAGACTGGAACCGCATTGAGCAAAGCAGCACAACCTTTAGAGGAATCATCCCCAGTCGGGAAGCACATTGTGCTGGAAAAATCACACTAGATGTGGTATTCGGCACGCCGGAGAACTATAGGTCTGAAGAAATTACATTCCAAGTGGCCCCGTTCAGTAGTGGATACCACACCCTTTTAGGATGGGAGGCGTTCACGATCTTCCAAGCCATACCCCATTATGGGTACATGAAGCTCAAAATGCCCGGGCCCAACGGAATCATCACTCTCGCTAGTGATCCGGACACAACACTCCGCGCCAAAAACAAAACTACCGCATTGGCCCTCGAGGCATTATCCGAAGCCCTTTCGGCCGAGGAATTAACTGCGCTACGCTCCATAGTGGACAAGGATGACGTGATACTTGACAAGAGATCCAAGTCCACCTCTTTTAAACCAGCGGATGAAATAGTCAAATTCCAAGTCCACCCAACGAACCCTACAAAAACAGCCTCCATCGGGGCACAGTTAAACCCTGCTGTGGACGCCGCACTACGAGAGTTCCTGCGCGAGAATTGGGACATATTTTCCTGGCACCCCTCAGACATGCCAGGAATCCCATGCAGGCTGGCCGAGCACAGCATCAATATCCTAAAGGGATTCAAGCCGGTCAAGCAGGCTCTTCGGCGTTTCTCTGAACCTAAGAGACAAGCTATGGGAGAGGAACTAGCCAAGTTATTGGAGGCCGGATTCATTAGAGAAATAAAACACCCGGACTGGCTAGCAAACCTGGTGATGGTACCAAAGAAGGACAAATCCTGGCGCCTATGCGTCGATTTCAAGGACCTCAACAAGGCTTGCCCAAAGGATCCCTTCCCCCTCCCCCGCATTGATCAAATTATCGATGCCACCGCAGGACACGAGTCATTGTGTTTCCTCGACACATACTCCGGCTACCACCAAATCAAGATGGCGGAGTTCGACCAAGCCGCAACGGCATTTATCACACCATACGGCCCCTTCTGTTTCAACACAATGCCTTTTGGGCTCAAAAACGCCGGCGCAACATATCAACGCATGATTCAGACATGTCTGGAGAAACAGATCAGCAAAATAGTAGAGGCATACGTAGATGATGTGGTCGTCAAAATTAAACGCGTCGACTCTCTAATAGATGACTTGAGGCTCACATTCGACAACCTCCGAACATACGACATCAAGCTAAATCCGGAAAAATGCGTTTTCGGCATACCAGCCGGAAAGTTCCTGGGCTTCATTGTCTCCAGTAGAGGAATTGAAGCTAATCCGGCCAAAATCCGAGCTTTGTCACAGTTGGCTATGCCAACAGACCTCAAACAAATCCATAAATTAACTGGATGTGTGGCGGCTCTAAGTTGCTTTATCTCCCGCTTAGGAGAAAAGGCATTACCCCTTTATCGCCTCCTTCGGCGCATTGAACACTTCGAGTGGACGGACGCGGCCACAGCCGGATTGGAAGAAATAAAAGCCATACTGGCAACCACCCCAATCCTGGCCGTGCCAAACATTGGCAAACCAATGCTGTTATACATTGCGACAACTCATCAGGTTGTAAGCGCAGTGCTCGTCATCGAACGAGAAGCGGACGGACATAAATTCCCTCTTCAAAAGTTGTATATTATGTATCCACTCTCCTCACTCCATGCAAATCACGGTACCCACATTATCAAAAGATAGCCTATGCGGTATTCATGGCATCCCGGAAGCTGCGACACTACTTTCAAGAGTGTTCGATTACAGTAGCCTCGGAAGTGCCACTTAATGATATTATAAACAACCGCGACGCCACGGGCCAGATTGCCAAATGGGCCATTGAGCTCCTCCCGTTCGACATAACATACAAACCATGGCGAGCCATTAAATCGCAAGTATTGGCTGACTTTGTCGCCGAATGGACGGAAGCCGAACTCCCAAAAGAGTACGGCGCATACACCAATTGGATCATGCACTTCGATGGCTCCAAAATGGTGGCTGGTCTGGGGGCTGGCGTCGTCCTGACATCCCCAACCGGAGATACACTTCAATATGTACTGCAGATACTGTATACAGACTCCAACAACGCAACCGAATACGAAGCCCTGCTACATGGTCTTCGGATGGCAGTTTCCATGGGCATTCAATGCCTGGAGGTGCGCGGGGATTCGAACCTTGCAATATCCCAAATAGATGGAGACTTCGATGCCAAGGATCCGAAGATGGCGGCCTATCGAAACGCCGTCCTAAAGATGTCAGCTCGGTTTGAGGGGCTCGAATTTCACAATGTGGCTTGGGAAAACAACCAGGCAGAGGATATCCTCGCCCGCATCGGCGCAAAACGCGATGCGGTCCCCCCCAACATCTTTTTGGAGAGGTTGTTTAAGCCATCCGTGGTATGGGAAGGGGACACCGGTAACAATAGTCCGGACCCGGCCACAATGCCCGATACCGAACACTCTGACATAATCGGAGGCTCTGCCGCCGAAATAACACCTTCAGCCCATGTCATAAAGGCCATCATTGCCCCGTGGACAGAACCATTCTTGGCCTACCTAACTAGGCAGGAACTTCCCGAGAACCAAAATGAGGCGCGCTGCATAGTGCGGCGATCTAAAGCCTACAGGGTCCACGAGGGAGACCTGTATAAAAAAGCACTACCGGAGTCCTTCAAAGGTGCATCTCCGAAGAGGAAGGGCGGAAGCATTTAGCAGAAATTCACGCCGAACTCGGCGGCCACCACGCCGCAGCCCGGGCCCTTGTAAGCAAGGCCTTCCATACAGGTTTTTATTGGCCGACGGCCCGGGCAGACGCACAGGACTTGGTCCAACGCTGCGCCAGTTGCCAGCTTTTTGCATACCAAAGCCATATGCCACCCACTGCCCTCCAAACAATCCTCATTACCTGGCCTTTCACGGTCTGGGGGCTTGACATGGTTGGACCCCTTAAAGGGGGAACCCGTAAGAAAAAAATACTTACTGGACATGGTGGATAAATTCACCAAATGGATAGAAGCCAAACCTGTTAAAACGGCCAAATTTGGACCGGTGATAGACTTTATATCCGGGGTTGTACACCGTTATGGCATCCCCCACAGCATCATCACTGACAACGGCACGAACTTCACGGCCGATGAGGTAAAACTCTGGTGCAACAACATGGCCATCAAGCTCGATCATTCTTCCGTCTATCACCCACAAACCAACGGCCAAGTCGAGCGAGCAAAAGGTCTTATCATGAGCGGCATTAAACCCAGATTAGTGCGGTCCTTAAAGGAGTCTAACACGCAGTGGGTAGAGGAGCTCGACTCCGTACTCTGGGGGCTGTGGACCACGCCGAATCGTACTACCGGATATACACCCTTCTTTATGGTGTACGGTGCAGAGGCAGTTCTGCCCTGCGACATAATTCATGACTCACCTTGAGTGTGCATGTACGAAGAAAGAGAAGCCGAGCTCGATCAGCAGGACAGTCTAGACACCCTGGAGGAGGAGCGCGACATGGCAAAAGCTCGTTCCGCGTTCTATCAGCAACATGCTCGCAGATACCAAAGCAGAGAAGTACGGGCCAAAACTTATAACGTTGGCGAGTTAGTTCTACGCCCGCCGGAGAAGAAAAAGACCAAGCTCGAGCCCAAATGGGAAGGTTTGTTCATTATTGACCAGGTTCTGACCGGTGGCGCGTACCGTCTGCGGGATGCATCGAATAATCGACTTGATCCTAACCCATGGAACGCAGCCAAGCTCTGAAGATTCTACGCCTAGCACTGGACTCTATGTTCGTCTCCTTCCTCTGTCCATTTTTTGCATATACATTATCTGTCTTTTTTCTCTTTCTTTCTTTTTATTCTTCCTCAAGGTCTTCAAGGGCCAACTTGTGCCTCGCTTGCACACTATAGACGCACTAACCGCGCTCATTATATACCTGGGGGCTTCTTACATAGAAGCTTAATTATCTATCTGGGCTTCATGCCCCGCACATGTGTTATTCTTCTGCATGTACCTTTTCTTCGCCATTATATGCATCGATATGACTTAAGTTTTGGCCAAGCTGGGTTGCCTGGCTCTTGTATTTATGCCCTACATTCCCGTTAATTCGGCTAGGGCATAAGGGGAGCACCTCTGTGATTGTTACTGTCGGGTCAGCCGGATGTGTACCTCAGACTGGGTGAAGCCGAAAGCTAGCGTTCTTAAGGGAATATTCGGTCGAGGAACAAAAGGTGATTTTTATTTATTTCCCATATATGCCCCCAGAGGTTTTTGCCTGCGTCTCCTATCGTAGTTCGGGCATGCACTTTAGGGCATGTGTACCCAGGGAAAGGAACCCCTAACGGAACTATTCTCCCTAGAAGATGTTTCTTACTACCCATGTAATATAACATAACTAGTTGGGTACTTGTCTGTTCAAGCACTAATGACCCCTACGCTTGGTCTCCATGCATACCCCGGTTCTTATATAACTGAGCAGGTATTCAGACACACTCCGGACTATCGGGTACTGAGGTTGAAGCGAAAAGGTCTGCCATGACAAATGATTTACAATCCGGCTAGAAGGCATTATACATGTCACTTTAATTACATAG
This sequence comes from Triticum urartu, assembly GCF_056163025.1. Taxonomy (NCBI): domain Eukaryota; kingdom Viridiplantae; phylum Streptophyta; class Magnoliopsida; order Poales; family Poaceae; genus Triticum; species Triticum urartu. Next base: position 212,674,806 of record NC_141875.1, read on the forward strand.
TCATGTAGACCGACTAAATTCCTCTTCTATACCATCCAACAGGCCGTCTAGCCTACAATCCTGTTGGGAATACTTTGCGGCTAATTCTACTTGCCCATAGACTAAGCTAACGGGGATCTCTTTCCCATCGGGCCCCACAGGTCCGACCTTGGCCATGTGGTTTGGGTCAGCCTTGGTATACCGCGTCTTCACCATGGCCCAGGCTTTCCTGGCACCTTGACGGCAGGCCGATATCTTCCATAATCGGAAGCGCCGCCACGCTCCCTTGAGCTTCTCCGCAAGCCCTCCAATGCCTTCTGGCAGGGAAACTGAAGGCCACAAGGCCTGGGCAACACCTTGCATCACTTGCCGAACTTGTTCGTGCAGTTGCTCAGATGGAAGATCACCCGCAGACCCAGGAATCTCCTCCGCGGGACGACCCGTCAGCATACCTGCAGACATAACTCTGTTAGTCGGCTTCTCCGCCGTCCCCTTTTTAAGGGTTCGTTCAAGCACTTATTGAAAATGCCACGTCGAAGCCGCTTATTCTCCTTCTCAGAGTCCGCAAGCTGGGCTCAAACATCTTTCAGTTCCACGCTCAGCTTGGTATTAGCGTCTTGGAGATTGTTTTTCTCCCTCCTGACCTCAGTCAGCACGTGTTCGCCAGCCTTTAGCTGTCGTACGGCATGCTGGTCTTCCGGATTCTCTCCAGATTCATCTGCAATATCTATTGTTAGATCTGCAGCCACGCCGCACGCTATATGCTACCTATCATTCTTTGAAACAAATGTTACCTGCTGGGGACTTTTTAGGTTCCTTCAATGCGGCAACAGCGGCCGAAGTTGGGTCTTGCATTCCTCCAGCTCCTGTGACAGCCAGATATTCTTCTGTGTAAGAACCTGCACAATAGATGATCCTTAAATCAGTTCTGCTAACTGTTTCAAGTCTCAGGGGCTACTGATATATATAATCGTCATATTTTCTTACCCGTACATCCCTTACATACTGGTCTGTGGCTCTAGCTAGACCATTTTGAGCAGCACGGAGGTACGCGTCTCCAGAATTGAAGGCATCAAATGCCTCTGGGGAGAAGCAAGCATCACGGAGTATGGCTCGGCGACGCCTATGATTCGTGGCGCTCTCCACTTCTGAATTTGTAGCGGATAGTCTACCGGCATCCTTTATAGGAGGAGTATTCAGCGTCCGCCCCATGTCGGCTTCCGCCTCTATGTCCGGTCCTGAAGCCCGACTGGTGGAAGCATGATCGGCAGCCTCACTGGACACATTCCGGCGAGCGTTTTTTGTGTTAAAGAAACATGGACATCATTATGTTTTGAGAAAGACAACAACCACGGAGCGGGGTTTTTGTCATACCTCTGCGCCGGCGTCTCCGTCCTGACCGCCTTCCTTTTTGGCCTGCCCGGCCTTGGTGCCTCTTGTTGGCGAGTTGCTGTGGGTTCGGCACGGTGTCCCGAAGGCCTTCCCTGTAAAACACCATATCTATATGGTAGGTGAAGTGTCTAAAAGGGGATCCTAGTTTTTGGAGTTGGGATTTTTGTTTTTTCTTACGTGTGACGCAGGAAGAAGTCCGGGATAGTCGGCCGTAATGTCCACCATGGCGTCATCACAACTTAATTGATAGAACTATCGGTCTATCAGCTCCACGAATATGTCCGGATCTTCTTCGAGTCCGGGACCAATGGCCCGGTCAGGGTCCTCTGGTTGTGGGGATGGGCTGTTGACCTCCCTTATGGCTTTTCGCAGCTCCTGCCGCAAAATGGCAAGGTGAATACCTACGACAAAGAATGTGGGAAGAATGGGAGTAGGGAGATATAACTCACCCAGCTTGGAGGGTTGTACATAGAGAATCCATCCCGTGGCTTGATGCGGACGAACCCCTCTTCCTATCCCTTGAACAAATCGGACAGAATTTTTGCTAAAGCGGCAGCGTTGTCCGGACCCTTACGCCCGCAACGGGTGGCATCGTCTTCCCCGTTAAAACACCATAGGGGGTGCCCTTGATATTGAAGTGGCTGCACTCCCCGCATTATGCATATTGACATAACCTCGATTACTGTCAATCCTAATTGAGCCAGTGCTTTAATCCGGTTCATCAGGTAAAGGACTTCTCCGCTGTCTTCCTCCTGGGGGCTCCGTGGGCGCCAACTTCGGCGTTTCTTCAAAGGAGCATTGTTGAACTCAGGAAGACCCCACCGAACAGGGTCCGGAAGGGGGACGTCCTCCGTATAAAACCATTCCAAAGGCTAGTCTTTGGACGTCTTCTTCGGAGTACCATACATGTATCCGGTTTCGGCGATGCGCCATATTTTGGCTCCGCCCACTTGATAAAGTGACCCCTTCTGTGTGCGGGGACGAGGCAAAATAAACTTTTCCACGGCTCGAAATGATCCTCGCAGCCCAGGAATAGCTCGCAAAGGGAAACATAGCTGGCAATGTGTAATATGGAAGCAGGGGTGAAATTATGCAGTTGGAGGCCGTAAAACTCCAGGAGCCCGCGGAGGAATGGATGAATTGGAAATCCGAGTCCCCATAATAAATAAGGAATAAGGCATACCCGCTCCCCCGTAGAAGGGATGGGGAAGCTCTCCACTTGCCTCCCGCCATTGTAGGTGGCGAGCCCGGCTCGGACGGGAACCATATACGCTGGAGGGAGAAATCCCTTAGGCTGTAGTTCGACTAATCGATTGTATGGGACTGAACACCTCTCCCAATCACCGGGCTTAGGCTACGGGGGCGGGAGGAGGAGCTGCGGAGGTCGGCCATGTTGGAGTGGATTTTTACGAAGCACGCTCCGATGGATTCTTGCTGGGGGAGGATGATATGGATTGGATCTAAGAATCCCCATCCCTTTAATAGACAATTTATTTATCTGGCTAGGGGGCGAATGTAAAAACGCCCTGGCGCCTCGTATTCATTCGACGCGTGGGAGATAGCCCTTATTGGGCACAGAAGCCAAGATGTCCAACATTTATGGGGCCAGACACTGCTTAACAAATGTTCGAAATTTGGAGAAGAACCCGCCTTGCAATGCTGAAGACAACACTGTGCGCCGGACTCATCGTCATTGAAGCCTGGTTCAGGGTCTACTAAGGGAGTCCTGGATTAGGGGGTATCCGGACAGCCGGATTATATCCTTTGGCCGGACTGTTGGACTATGAAGATACAAGATTGAAGATTTCGTCCCGTGTCCGAATGGGACTCTACTTGGCGTGGAAGGCAAGCTAGGCAATACAGATATGTATATTTCCTCCTTTATAACCGACCATGTGTAACCCTAGCCCCCTCCGGTGTCTATATAAACCGGAGGGTTTTAGTCCGTAGGACAACATACAATCATACCATAGGCTAGCTTCTAGGGTTTAGCCTCTCCGATCTCGTGGTAGATCAACTCTTGTACTACCTATATTATCAAGAATAAATCAAGCAGGACGTAGGGTTTTACCTCCATCAAGAGGGCCCGAACCTGGGTAAATCATCGTGTCCCCTGCCTCCTGTTACCATCCGCCTTAGACGCATAGTTCGGGACCCCCTACCCGAGATCCGCCGGTTTTGACACCGACATTCGGTCTCACCGATAGGGATCTCGATCTCACAGAGATGGGATTGCAAACTCTCTGTTTCCCTTCGTAATGTTTCAGTTCAACTGAGATGAGCGATCGGTCCCACCAAGTTCGCAATGCAAACTCTCTGTTTCCCTTTCGTAACATTTTGGTCTCACCAAAATGAGCGCTTCAGTCCCACCGAGTTTGCCTGACCAACTCTCTGGTTAGCCTATTACCAAAATCGGTCCCATCGAGTTTGTGTAATTGGTCTCACCGAGATTACATTATGCCCTAACCCTAATGTAATCGGTCCCACCGAGTTGACATGTCGGTCCCATCGAAAAGCCTAACATTCACATTTTGAACTCAATCGATATGACTGGGTTTTCTGATTCGGTACCACCGAGTTTAGTAAATTGTGCGTAACAGTTAGATTTTGTGTGGAGGCTATATATACCCCTCCACCCTTCGTTCATTAGTAAGGAGAGCCATCAAAACGTGCCTACACTTCAACATTCATTTCCTGAGAGAGAATCACCTGCTCATGTGTTGACACCAAGATATTCCATTCCAACCCTATGAATCTTGATCTCTAGCCTTCCCCAACACTACAAAAAATACACTTTCGTGATGAAACGTGTTCGTCACAGTAGGTCACGTTTTCTGTCATGCATGTACATCCATGACAATTTTATGACAAAATCAAGATAGTCATACTTGTGTTGTCGTAGAAGTGTTCCATGACATTACTAAAATTATCATCACAGAAGTGTCCACTTCCATGACGATAAATCGCGCGTCATATAAGTGCTTTCGTCAAGGGTGACCGACACGTGGCATGCACCGTAATGGAACGCCGTTAAGCTATCGGGTCTAGTTTTGGATCCGATAACCCGTTAATAGCCTGGACCAATGGGGATTTTCCACGTCTAAAATACTCATTGGCCAGAGGAAACACGTGTTTGCTCACCCTTGGGATAGGTGTCATCCACTCATTGGACAGGATGCGCCTATGATACGTCGACACGTGGCATGGCCCAACAGAGGCCCATTCCGGTGAAAAGGCCAGCCCGGCTAAAGGCGCACCATGTTTTTTCAAGCACTAGTGGGCTGGCCCGTTAACAACCTGCCATGTTTTGGGCCAAATTGAGGCCCATACCAGATCAGGCCTGTTCACAACCTGTCGTGTTTTGGGCCAAAACACGACCCATATCGGACCAGGCCCGTTAACAGGCCACTGTTCTTTTGGGCCCATTCTAAGATAGTTTTGTAAGCCTGTTAAATGCACGTTTACCAGTTCAGCCCGATAATAGTTTTGGCCTGTTAGCGGCCTGTGGTGCATCTGGGACGTTGTTAGACCGGTTTAACTTTAGGCCATTTAACGACCCATGCAGACACTGGGCTATTTCTTATCTGAAGTAACTTTAGGCCTCTTAACGGCCCGTAGTCTTCGTGGATAAATTTCAGCCCAACTGGCCTACCGGCCTGTTAATGGCCCGTGTAACAGTTGGGCCTAATTACAACCCATGTTGAATACGGCCTGCTTACAGCCCATCTGATAATGGCCCATGACACTTTTATGCCTATGGCCCGCGTAGATACCAGCCTGCTTAAAGCCCATAATTTTATTGGGCCAAACGGGCCCGAGATATATTTTGGCCTGTTAACTGCTCGTCCTATTTGGGCCAAACATGGGCCTTAGGCAGTTTCGACCTGTATTGGCCCATGAATTTTTCGGCTCAATGCTAGCCCAATCTAGGTTTTAGCCTGTTAAAAGCCCATTGTATTCTCTGGCCTAGTTGGCCAGAACTTTACTCGGCCTGTTAAAGGCGGGAAATAACCATAAGGTTTAGACATGCTAATGGCCCAAGATGATTATAGGCCCACATTTCGGCCCATATGAGTAATGGTCCGACCTAAAGACCGACAACACTAAGATCCACTGAACCTTCCGGCCTAAATTACAGCATACCGACCGAGAATAAACCTAGACTATACAACAAAGAAATTACAGCAGATTAAATCCCCTCGGCATTAAAGTTCGCCGCCAGTGATAAAAAAGGGCAACCAGACAACAGATTACATAAACTAGGTAGGTCGCCACCAGTGGAAGTTAACAGGCAGACAAAATAATAGACAGGACCGGTAGCACTTCAACATAGTTCAAGAAAGGTTAGCCCGGCCCAGCAGCTACAATGCAAGCAGCTTAGCAACCTGATGAGACTGCGCTTCTTTGGCGCTCATATCCACCAACTTAAACTGCATAGCATCAATAAACGTCATCTACTTATGGTTAATCTTGCATAGAGATTGGAGTTCCAGTCGTATTTGAGCGGAAGCATGTATTTTTGATTGAATTTCAGACTGAAGAAGTCGAACAGATTCAGGTGGCGACTTCATCGAGCTTGTATCACTGATTAAGTTTGACACTACATCAAGATGTGACTTCGTGGTTGTATCCCTACCGTCAATATGTTTTGCCTTCTCCTCTGGAATATGTGTTAGAGGGACAAACAATGGGTCCGTCTCACTATCATTGTGGCAGTTCTTCCTAGCAGCAGTGTTGTCACCCTGAAAGAGAAACAAGTAGGTAGATAACAGGTCTTGCACGTATAAGCATCAGCGCTGTCAATTCATCTCATTTCTTTGTCACAAATAAAGAGACACAGTTCAAAATAGCATTAACATAATAGGCATTGTTCATAGTTAAGACGACAGGAAATGGCATTATGCAGGAGCGGCCAGCTTCACCAGACCACTAGATTACAGATCAAGAACACAAGCTTAGATGTAGTTCTAAACAACCTATAAGCATGAATGGTGAGTACACTGTCAATTTATACCATTTCAGATTGGTAAATAAAGAGACACGATTTAAATAACATTAATATAATATGGCATTGTTCATAGTTGAGACATAGCAGGATATGACATTGTGCTGTTGTTGGTAGTCTCACCACACCACTGGATTACAGATCAAGAACACAAGCATACACATAGTGCTAAAGAAGATAACTTGCTATGTTTAGTTTCATTTACATGGTATGAATAAGGAACTAGATTGTACAACTAAAGACTGGAATTGAGAACGACAAACTTATGTTTATGTACTTCTACTTTATAAACTTTGAACAAGCAATTTGATGCAGACGACAAAAATAAACAGCATTTGCACTCATAGTTATCCAAATATAAACAACAAAGTTTGAAGGCTCGAGGAGAACAAACTTACATTAGTAGTGAAGACAGGCTCTATAAAGGCCTTGTCCATATTGATGGGGGGGGGGGGAATTCAAGAAGTTTACCTCACACTCTTCTTCAAGAGTATTTCCTTTCTTTTACATTTTGTTAAGAGTAAATATAGATGTTAAAATGTAGGAACAAATGGTGATTATTTAACTTAAGATGCAGAGTACAAATGTAAATACAGTATACAGGCAGAAGGCACTGACAAGAGCAATGCAGAGCTAAACTTCTTCAGTAACATTGGTTTTATTCAATATTTTGGCAAGAGTAAATGTAGATCTGATGTGTAGAAAAATGGAGGACAAGGGAAAATAAGTTGCAAAGTGTACATGAAGAACTAGCTGACAAATATAAGGACAACAGATACTTACAAGAACAATGCAGAACTAAATTTCTTCATAGGCATTGGGTTTATTCTACATTAATTTAAGCATTAATATAGATCTGATAATTTGGAGCGAACAGTGGATAAGCAAGCTATAATGCACAATGATGTCACATAATCCACCAGGTATGAATGTAAGGACAGCGATAGGACAATAGGTACGCACAAGAGCAAAGCAGCGACCAACATAGTTGTGGTATCCTAGGTTTTGCGGCGCTGGTTCTATCGCCAATATACGTTGGGTGCTATGTGATTTCTCCTGTAGCACCACCTTTTTCAAGGACTTTGCTTGTACTCCTTTAGGTTCTGCAATCACCCTCTTCCTTTTGGATGTCTGAAACACAAGAATAGCATTTGAATGGAAAAACATGGTATGACGACAAACAGAATAGGTGTTGATAATGGATGGGCATGGCATCTTCACATATATCATGAGTAAACTAAGCAGATGGCGGTGCAACGAAGCAAAAGAGATGCAAGACACCTTATGCAAGATATGTGCAACCAATAAAACCTTGCAAAATTAGAACAAGCACCTTATTGGGTGAACAGGATAGGCCATCTGCCTTTGACTCCTTGAGCTCAGAATAGTCATTAGGATCATATTCTGAATACGAATTTGTAGGTCGGGAGCATGTGGGTGTCATGGCATCCACAATGGACCTCAATCCCTTGACGCCAAGTTTGTTACCCATTGAACTATTCCGCAATATTCTTCTGATGTGTGCATTCTTATATTCATTGTGATTACGTACAATATTTGTAAAGCATGAAAACACAAATAGTACTGAGATTATCTTTGTAATGCAGAGGATATTATAATATAATAGAGGCTCCCTCTAAACCCTTGTGTGCTATCACTGGATTTTGATGAGAGAGCCCATGTGTGCTGTAATATGGTGTGTAGATTAATATAATCTAGCACAACTACACAAAAAAATAGGCTCTCTGTTGGGGGCCCCAAATGTAAGGATAGTTGGCAGATGATAGGTTCATAATATACCATATAGAAAGTTTATTGCCAAACCATGATAACAACAACGCAGAGCCAGTAGGCAGATCATAGTGTAGATAATAGGGGTACACCATAACCACCATAAATAAATCAGGAAAGCGGAACTGGCTAGAAAACATAGGGTTTTTCCGCTACTAATATGTAGCCTATCGATCACCTACAGGCCAGCTCTATTCATCTGAAGGCGCACAACTATTACTATCAGTTTAGTCTATCAAAGACCGCGCGGCTCCCACCATTTCCGGGGTATTATGGAAGAACAACTCGAAGTGCAAAATTATTTAGCAGAACTGGCCCAATAGAGGTGTCAACTGCAGATGCCCCTACTCCCCTTCCTGACAAGGAACATACTGTGCTTCCCATACAGAACACCGCATGGGCCGCCTGCCGAACCACCGGCCCCCATCGCCTGTGTTCCTCCGCCACCCCCACCCCCGCCCCCACCCGCGTCGAGTTTTCTTCATTTGGCGAGGTCCCACCACCGCCCCCCACAACCACCGTCCCCACCCGAGCCCCTTCCTTCGCACCGGAGAACTCCGGTGAGCTCTCAAAAATCGACTAACCCAATTTTGAAATTTAGTCTACTGTCATTTAACTAGTGTGGAATAGGGGAAAACCATAAGCATTGCGAGTATAGTGTTGAGCGTGCCATGGCGGATCTGAAGGTGCAAACCGGACAAAGGCAACTTCGCAACCAATGTTTGCTTTCAACTAACAAGTAAGTGATGGACAAGAAATCAGAGTAAAGCAGTGGTGATCTATTTTCTTGCTACGATAAATAAGTTGAGCAGATACGAAAGAGTACCGCCTCTAGTGCGGCGTCGTGTATGCATCTGCTGAGAATTTGATGGTGTTGCGGTAGCAATGGCTGTCGGCAGCGTGGAAGCAGATCTAGGAGGGTAGACGGTGGCGGCGGGGCGCGGTGGATGAGACGGTCGTGGGAGCGGCGCCGGCAAGGTGGACGACGGCGGGGATGAAGCGAGAGGACGGGATGAACGGATCCCGGTCCTAAGCCATGGATGAGATAGGTCGATCTCTTGTAATGGCCGACATCATTGGGGTATCAGCTCCGGTATGGTGGAGGAGGACGGCAGTGGATGGGGTGGCGGACGGAGGAGGCTAGGGTGGAGAGGGTGTTTTGGCGCCCACGGAGTACGGATGGGGAAATGGAGGGAGAGAGGAAGGGAGAACCATGTCTTCAGGGCGCGCATGTCTCAAATGCGAGGAAATTTACAAACTTAGCCCCCGTTTAAAATTTCCTACATCATAGGAATATTAGTCAGTTGGGGATAGGACGGTAATCTCGCGTACACCGAATATTTGCCGACGAGAGTTTCTTTTTGGCGCCCACCGTGTATGAATCGGGGAGGGAGTCGATTTCGGCCGAGGAGTCACTGTGTTTTGGCGCCCATCGTGTATGAATCCGGGTGAGAGGCGGTTATGTCACGTTTGAGTGAAATTACAAACCTACCCCTATCGAAACCTATAGAAATCGAGCTGATAGGCTCTGCGTGGCAGGGATAGGCAGTAATTTCCATCTCGCAGATTTTGGTTTCGGGTGGTTACTGTGACTTTCCCTGCTTCGTTAAAATTTTTGCAGAGCAAGAGTGCACGTTTACTGTGCCAACTCAATTCGAATCCAGTTTGTATTCTATTTTTGTTCGGGCAGGATCCATTTCTGATTGGAATAAAATTCTATAAACATCATTATATATATATACTTTCAAAAGCACAACACCCTTTATACATAAATATGGTTTACAAATGGCATGATCTCAGATTCATAAGGCTGTATCCATCTTAATTTGGATTTTCAAATGTTTGAAACCACTTTATGTTGAAATCCAATGTATGCATTCCTCGCTAACTGTCTCCAATTAATGTGTGTTTCATGCGGGTTTTTATTTTTTTTACTTCTCAAACATGTATAATGTGTTTCACACACGCAACATATAGTGTAATCCCATTTAGACATTAATTTCATATAAACCATGCATTGTCTGTAATTAAAGAATCTATGGATCACTAATATTGATAAACTATATAACATTACAAGTGTCCCTAAATTCAAATGAATATGCATGTCTGATACACAAAATTGGGTTATGAAATTATCGATGTCGTGATCTCCAGTATAAATATTTGAATCCCCTTTAATCCAGATATTTGTCTCATATAGCTATCACTCATGCTTATATAGGAGTATCTCTCTATACCTATACGCGTTCATCGTCTCTCGGGTATCTCTCATGCTACCTGTATGTCGACAATGATCTTTTATCTTCGTAACACACTGACGGTACGCTCTCCCTCGACCTCCATCACTCTATCTCTCTCTAAGTATATCTCGCTCCCTGCTATGTGTCTCTAACTATGATTCTCCATGTGAAATCTCTTTCTCTCACACAAACACAAACTTCGTGTCCCGGGGTCTCATTTCTCTCTACTATTCCCCTGTGTGCCACTCGCACACACCCTCTCACACAGAGATGTCTTTCGCTCCTTAGGTATGAGAAGCGACGACTCTTCCTCTTAAATATGTCTTTCTCACACACAAACACAAACTCTGTCTCCCAGGGTCTCATATCTCTCCACCATTCTCTTGTATGTCGCTCACACACACACTCTCTCTCCCTAGAGATATCTTGCGTTCCCTCATATGTCTCTCTAGCTATCACTCTCGTTCTGAAATATCTTTCTCTCTCACAGACACAAAACTCCGTCTCTCAGGATCTCATTTCTCTCCGATATTTATTTGTATGTGCATCACATGCACCCTTTCTCCATCTCTCTCACACCCACACACATAACCCAGCCTTCCGATCCACTCGACTCCTATTTCTAACGCACACTAGCTAGTATCTTTATCTTTCTATTTATCTGTTTCTCCATCAACCTTCTTTCTCACCCTCACTCTTGCTTCCTATCACACACACTATGTATGTTTCTCTCTACATGCAGTCAAGTGCCCTCTTTTTATCTTTCTCTCACACACACATAACTTCACCCTCTGAACCACCCAGCGGTCATCTCCAACACTCAAACTAGCCGATGTCCCTCTAGCTGGCATTTCCATCTCTGTATCTATCTGTAGTTTCTCCGTCAACATTTCTTCCTCGCACGCACTCTTGCTTCCTATCACCCACACTATATATGTCTCCATACATGCATTTATAGGTTGATCTCTTTTGCACAATCGTTGTGTCTCACTCCCTTCACTCGCCATAGATGCATGCTCCAGCCCACACCACTATCTCTTAAAGACAAAAACACATGCTCAATTGTCGGGCCTTCTTCCCCGCACTCTCACATGCATGCATATTTTCATACCGATCCGTCTCTCCCATGTCGTTGATCTTATGACTTATATATTCTTTCTTTTATCTCGATCATGCGCAAGCACACACACATCCACGTATACATGTATACCTCTCGCACATGCATGTTCAAGGTCTCTATGTCTCCATACGTAGTTAATTACCCTCAACCCTAACGCCACATCGAATCGTTCTCGTCTTGTGTGCACATAACTTCCATCTGGATGGGTAAAACACACACTCACACTTAACAATCTCCTTCTAGCTACCCCCTCTCACTCTTCCCCTATATCCCCGAAACTAATAAGACCATCCCTTCGTTTAATTCCCGCCTACATGCACCATCGACATATAGTAGTCTTCCTCGGTGCCTCTCAAACAAACACGTTCTCTCGATGTCGACTCCTCTCACGCGCACACACCTTCTCTTCCCTCTTTACGGTCCTTTTCTCTCTCGCACCCCATCGTTGGTGGCCTCTGCCATACACATCACCTCTCTATGATGAAGCCACGCACACTTAAATTACATCTGCCACTGAGGAGCCCGCATCACACACACACACGCACCCCCCACACACGCACCCTCCCACCTACCCACCCCACCCCCACACACTAAGACTCCATCTTTCTCTCTCTCTCTCACACACACACGCACCCACCCACCCTCAGACACACACGCACACACTAAGACTCCATCTCACACACACATGCTCTAGGTAGAGCATTTGTTCCTACCGCCCTTCGTCCAACCTTACCCGTATGATAAACAATCACCTTAATTTACTTGTATAACATGGACAAATTCCACTTTACTTAAGTAGTTAGCAAACTTATCATCTCTACTCTTATAAAAAACTGAGTTGGTGATGATGGTGTGCCTGCCATCTTGTAATATAGACCGTCCGAATTATATCTGACGAATAGAAAGCAAACTATGATAATTTTACAAAAGATACCCGCACCTCTCTCCACATCCTTATCTCCCACAACCTCATTGCTAAGCAATTAAAAAAGGAAGTCTCTGGAACAATCTAGCATGGTGGCCGTTGCCGCCTGCCGGCGCAGTCCATCCCCATGCCTCTACCCAGTTCAACCACCAGTTACCACCACGCCCCACTCCTCCTCACCTTATCTCTCATCTTCCATTTTTTCGATGAATTTCTCGAGATACCAGTTTTCCGATAAAATTCTCGAGATATCATTAGTTTTTACACATGGGATTACTACTGCATGGGTCAATCACAACAGGTGTTTTGTAAAAAAATGCATATTGATGTTCCGTGCAATGCACGATCATCTTGCTTGTAATTATATAACGAAAATCACGAGCAGGAAGTGACATTTTTTTTACACAACCACGTTAACATGGCCACGTAAATCACTAGCTAAAGTGTAATACCATTATACTTATATCCTGATGCAAAAGGTTGAGTACATGTCCGAAGAGTAGAGTCGCACACATGCAATCTGTCTCTCGGAATCTCTCTCACACACACACACCAGTTACGTGACGCCCACTTAAGCAGACACGTATGTTACAATTTGTGCACCCGTGGGTACACGTGATGGTGCGCATTTATTTAAGTCAGACGGCGAACCCAAACAGCAGCTGCATTGATTCCCCTCCCTCCGCCTCTTCTCTGGTCACCTTCTCCTGGTAGCCATGGCCCGGCCAAAGGTAACGGCATACGCCATACTCCCACCGGAGCGGCGCTTTAATTTGGAAATTTTAGTGGTCATGCATGCATCTTTTTGTGCTAGCACTCCTATATAAGGGTTGACCGGTCGCTTCCCGCGGACGTGCGCGGGCGGTGGAAGAGGAAGGAGAAGGGAAGCGGACTGTGGAGTAACATTTTTACCACAATTTCTTAGGAAACTGAGTGCAATAATTGAGTACTTTTGCAAACTATCAGTACTACACCTGAAACGGTTCAAAACCAATACTCCCTTGCCAGCGCACGCTTCCCGCGTGAAATATTCAGCGTCGCCCTGGAGCGTCAGTGCCGCATTAATGCCCGGCCAGCGCGGAGGTGAGCTCTCACTGGCGCCGGCTTTGAAGCAATGCGACGGCTGAGACAGCGCCGCCTCCCAGTGCACGCGACTGCTCTGCGTCGAGGCTGGCCATAGTTTGGATGAGTCTCCATCGTGGGGAGCCACACTAACTGCGATGATATGGATCATTCCATCTATGAAGAACACATGGGACTGGAACTACGAGACGGACATGTACCCAGGAGTGGACGTACAAACCTGAGTAATGTAGCGCAGTAAGTGAAGTAGGAAGGCACAAATAGTATGAACATGTGTGGCATATAGGCATTTGTCTAATACGTACCACTAAATGTTTTACGTGCAATGCACGGTGATGTTATGGAGTACGTGCCTAAGTACTCTACTACTACTATATTAATTGGAGGCACATACTAGGTTTTATATTTGTTTACGTGTATGCCCCGAGACCTTCCAACTAGACGTGTCTTTCTCTCCGGGTCGCACTTTGTATCGTTCATACCACTAGTACTACTACGTGTGGTCTCCGACCGAGAAGTGGAAGAAGTGGAGACACTCTACCACGTTGTTCATGTCCCACCCCTTTCGCTGACATGTGGGACATCCAACACGTGCTGTGTTTGGCACTCCTTCGTCGTAAGAGTTGAAACGCTAGCATTCATAAAAAAATATAAATCAGCAGTGATACTATACCACGCGGTTTCCTTGCTCCCCGATATCAGAAAGAATACTTCTGTTCGCCAACATGTGGGACGTCGACCATCCTGGTCCACTTGCCATGCACGCAGAACTCCAAGGGAGAGTCACCCGGGTCGTCGCTCCGCAATAATAATGACTAATGAGCCGTCAAATCATAGGCCCAACCTTTCCCACTGTGAAGTTGCTCGGACGAAGGAACCATCATGACTTCGTTGAATTCTGCTTCTTGAAGAAAACTATTGTACCAATAGTACTGCTAGCTACAGTAGTTACTCCAGCAGAGGCCTCCTTTCGTTCAGAGGATAGGATTTTATAGGAATATAAAAATAATAGGAATTGAGGTGACATGCATCTCAATTCCTATAGAGAAAGAGATGCCATTTGATTCATAGGAAAGGAATTTTCCATTGAGTCTAGGCTAATGTACTAGTAATTTTCTCTAAAAACTACAATAGTAAATAGTAGTACCGGTACATGCTCGTACTCAGACACAAACACACACACTAACTACTAGTACTACTACTTCTCATATGCTGGCCATACGCCGTCGTTCTCCTTCTCGGCTTTGTCGGCGACACCCCACCGTGCTTGGATCTCCGACGACCTCTCTGCAGCAGCGTGTGCGTCCTCTTCTTTCTTGCGGCAGCGGGCTTCTCTTTTCTTGAGTACTTTATGACTTCTCCTCTCCCTCTGTGCAGCTTTGGCCGCTTCTTTCTCTACTGCACATTCGGCCTTGGCAGCCTCAAATTCCGCCCACATAGGTGTGAGGTCGCGAGCGGCGATGAACTCGACACGGCCAGATGCCATCGCTTCCCTACCATTTTGTGTGCGGTCATGGGCGGCGAGGAATTCGGTGCGGCGGGATGCCGTCGCTTACTTATCGGTTAGTGTGCGGCGCGGTGGTATGAACGACACTTGGTTAGAGCTCTGGGGTGGAGTGGCTGGACAACCGTATAGTGCATTGGTTTGTCAAGAGCTCAAGGATAGAAGACGAAGGAAATTTGGATTCCCCTTCAATCATGGTCATTTATTACCGAGTAAAATGCATTGGCGCTCATCGAACTTGTGTTGATAGCTCACTTTGATCATTATATTATACATGATGCACACATTAGCGCACACTGTCCATAGAGGCAAGTAGCATGTACGCGTGCATACACTCACGCTCACGCTGACAAACCAAGCTAATGCATGCACGTCGCCCTCTCAATCAAAGTCCTGCTCATGGCGCAACGCAAACGGCGATCCCGTCACCTACGCGCCCCGGCGGTGCCTGACATTACTGTTTAGACGTTTGATGGAGGCCTCTGCGAACGCCGAGCATGTATTCACCTGGCTCAACACCAAAGGTCATACTCGAGACTCGGTGCCTTGCTCATGTATATCGTCCATCACAACGACAATATATAAAACATCCTATCTAGAGAGGGTACTATGGTACGGAGTATGTATTATCATGAGTGACCGATCATAGTGCCACTGCACACGAGTGTGTGTCTGATCGATTCGTCCATTATTCGTAAGTTATGCATGGTTGTGTGGTGTCTAATGGTGGTCGTCGAAGGCTAGCTGGCGACAAGACCAGTTGCATGGATGCCTGGTTGTCAATACGTTCCGCATACACTTCAAAGGCTCGTCATCCATGAGTTCACATTTTACCACCACGCCAGCGTCTGACCGCCCTCGCCTACCAAAACGCCTTCCATCGCTAGCGCACGCTTCCCACCTGAAACGGTCACCGTCTCTCCAGAACGTCAATGCCGCATTCACCAGACTTAACTACAGGTGCACTTGATGTGTCACTGACATGCGGGCCAGATGCCCGTTGGGCCCACATGTCAGTGACCAAACGCACCTTCGGTAAAGTCACTAAAGCAGCGTCCGCATTCACGCCCGAAGAACCTACTTCGGAGCCAGCCGTCCATCCGTCTGCCGCGGCTCATTGCCATTCGCCCGCTATATTAACTTGAGCCCCAGCTACCAGCCATAGCCAAAGACCCACACTCATTCTCCTCCAGTCCCTTCCTTTTGTCGGCACCACTCCAACCATGACCTCCTGGCGCTCCAAAGCTCTCTTGGACGTACTGTCGCAGGAGAAGACGAAGGACATCGGTGGCTCCGCTCTGGGCGCACTCCAAAGCTCTCTTGGACGTACTATTGCAGGAGTAGAGGAAGGAAATCGTCGGCTCCCCCTCGGCCGCCCTCCGCCGCCACTACCATGAAGCCTGCGAGCGTTGCTACCTCATGAGCTTGCATTGGATTTCCCAGAAGAGGAAAGGATGATGCATCAGAGTAGCGTAAGTATTTCCCTCAGTTTTGAGAACCAAGGTATCAATCCAGTAGGAGGCCACGCTCAAGTCCCTCATACCTGCACAAAACAATAACTACTCGCAACCAACGCGATTAGGGCTTGTCAATCCCTTCACGTTCACTTACGAGAGTGAGATCTAATAGATATAATATTTTTGGTATTTTTGGTATAGAGATGCAAAGTGAAAAGTAAAAGGCAAAGTAAAAAAGCAAAGCAAGATTAAAGTGATGGAGATTGATATGATGAGAATAGACCCGGGGGCCATAGGTTTCACTAGTGGCTTCTCTCAAGAGCATACGTATTCTACGGTGGGTGAACAAATTACTATTGAGCAATTGACAGAATTGAGCATAGTTATGAGAATATCTAGGCATGATCATGTATATAGGCATCACGTCCGTGACAAGTAGACCGAAACGATTCTGCATCTACTACTATTACTCCACTAATCGACCGCTATCCATCATGCATCTAGAGTATTGAGTTAAAAACAGAGTAACACTTTAAGCAAGATGACATGATGTAGAGAGATAAATTCATGCAATATGAAATAAACCCCATCTTGTTATCCTCGATGGCAATGATACAATACGTGCCTTGCTGCCCCTTCTGTGACTGGGAACGGACACCGCCAGATCAAACCCAAAGCTAAGCACTTCTCCCATGGCAAGAACTACCAATCTAGTCGGCCAAACCAAACGGATAATTCGAAGAGACTTGCAAAGATAATAAATCATACATAAAAGAATTCAGAGAAGATTCAAATATTATTCATAGATAGACTTGATCATAAACCCACAATTCATCGGTCTCAACAAACACACCGCAAAAAGAAGAAGATTACATCGAATAGATCTCCATGAGAGAGGGGGTGAACTTTGTATTGAGATCCAAAAAGAGATAAGAAGCCATCTAGCTAATAACCATGGACCCGAAGGTTTGAGGTAAACTACTCACACTTCATCGGAGAGGCTATGATGATGTAGAAGCCCTCCGTGATGACGGCCCTCTCCGGCGGAGCTCCGGAACAGGCCCCAAGATGGGATCTCGTGGATACAGAAAGTTGTGGCGGTGGAATTAGGTTTTTGGCTCCGGATCTGATCGTTTGGGGGTACGTAGGTATATATAGGAGGAAGGAGTACGTTGGTGGAGCTCCGAGGGGCCCACGAGGCAGGGGGCGCGCCCTAAGGGGGGCGCCCCCACGCTCGTGACCGCCTCTCTGATGCCTTGGCGCAGGGTCCAAGTCTCCTAGATCACGTTCGGTGAGAAAATCACGTTCCTGAAGGTTTCAGTCCGTTTGGACTCCGTTTGATATTCCATGTCTTCGAAACACTGAAATAGGCAAAAAAAACAGCAATTCTGGGTTGGGCCTCCGGTTAATAGGTTAGTCCCAAAAATAATATAAAAGTGGAAAATAAAGCCCAATATAGTCCAAAACAGTAGATAATATAGCATGGAGCAATCAAAAATTATAGATACGTTGGAGACGTATCAGGCATCCCCAAGCTTAATTCCTGCTCGTTCTTGAGTAGGTAAATGATAAAAATAGAATTTTTGATGCGGAGTGATACTTGGCATAATTTCAATGCAAATCTTCTTAATTGTGATATGAATATTCAGATTAGAAAGATTCAAGACAAACATTTATATTGACATAAAAATAATAATACTTCAAGCATACTAACAAAGCAATTATGTCTTCTCAAAATAACATGGCTAAAGAAAGTTATTCCTACAAAATTATATAGTCTGGCTATGCTCTATCTTCACCACACAAAATATTTAAATCATGCACAACCCCGATGACAAGCCAAGCAATTGTTTCATACCTCTGACATTCTCAAAACTTTTTCAATCTTCACGCAATACATGAGCGTGAGCCATGGATATAGCACTATATGTGGAATAGAATGGTGGTTGTGGAGAAGACAAAAAGAGGGGAAGATAGTCTCACATCAACTAGGCGTATCAACGGGCTATGGAGATGCCCATCAATAGATATCAATGTGAGTCAGTAGGGATTGCCATGCAACGGATGCACTAGAGCTATAAGTATATGAAAGCTCAAAAAGAAACTAAGTGGGTGTGCATCCAACTTGCTTGCTCATGAAGACCTAGGGCAATTTGAGGAAGCCCATCATTGGAATATACAAGCCAAGTTCTATAATGAAAGATTTCCACTTGTATATGAAAGTGATAACATGAGAGACTCTCTACTATGAAGATCATGGTGCTACTTTGAAGCACAAGTGTGTTAAAAGGATAGTAACATCGTCCCTTCTCTCTTTTTCTCTCATTTTTTTTATTTTTTGGGCCTTTTCTCCTTATTTTTATTGCCTCTTTTCTTTCTCTTTTTTTGGCTTCTTTGGCCTCATTTATTTATTTTTCGTCCAGAGTCTCATCCCGACTTGTGGGGGAATCATAGTCTCCATCATCCTTTCCTCACTGGGACAATGTTCTAATAATGATGATCATCACACTTTTATTTTTCTTACAACTCAACAATTACAACTCGATACTTCGAACAAAATATGACTATATATGAATGCCTCCGGCGGTGTACCGGGATATGCAATATGACAATGATGGAGTGTGTCATAATAAACGGAACGGTGGAAAGTTGCATGGCAATATATCTCAGAATGGCTATGGAAATGCCATAATAGGTAGGTATGGTGGCTGTTTTGAGGAAGGTATATGGTGGGTGTATGATACCGGTGAAAGGTGCGCGGTATTAGAGAGGCTAGCAAAGGTGGAAGGGTGAGAGTGCGTATAATCCATGGACTCAACATTAGTCATAAAGAACTCATATACTTATTGCAAAAATCTACAAGTTATCAAAGCAAAGTATTACGCGCATGCTCCTAGGGGGATAGATTGGTAGGAAAATACCATCGCTCATCCCTGACCGCCACTCATAAGGAAGACAATCAATAAATAAATCATGCTCCGACTTCATCACATAACGGTTCACCATACGTGCATGCTACGGGAATCACAAGCTTCAACACAAGTATTCTTTAAATTCACAACTACTCAACTAGCATGACTCTAATATTATCACCTCCATATCTCAAAACAATTATCATGCTTCAATCTTTTCTTAGTATTCAACACACTCAAAAGGAAGTTTCACAAATCTTGAATACCAAGCATATTATTATTAAGCAAATTACCATGCTATTAAGAGACTCTCAAAATAATTTAAGTGAAGCATGACAGATCAATAGTTTCTTTAAAACAAATCCACCACCGTGCTCTAAAAGATCTAAGTGAGGCACATAGAGCAAAATTATAGCGCTCAAAAGATATAAGTGAAGCACATAGAGCAAAACTACTTAGCTCAAAAGATATAATTGAAGCACATAGAGCAAAATTATAACGCTCAAAAGATATAAGTGAAGCACATAGAGTATTCTATCAAATTCTAATTCATGTATGGCTCTCTCAAAAGGTGTGTACAGAAAGGATGATTGTGGCACACTAAAACACAAAGACACAAATAATACAAGATGCTCCAAGAAAAACACATATCATGTTGGTGAATAAAAATATAGCTCCAAGTAAAGTTACCGATAGAAGTGGACGAAAGAGGGGATGCCTTCTGGGGCATCCCCAAGATTTGGATTTTAGGTTTCCTTAGATTATCCCAAGCTTAGGATCTTGCCACTCCTTGTTCCATAATCCATCAAATCCTTACCCAAAACTTGAAAACTTCACTACACAAAACTTAAGGTAGAAAACTCGTGAGCTCCGTTAGCGAAAGAAAAAAAAGACCACTTCAAGGTACTGTAATGAACTCATTCTTTATTTATATCGGTGTTAAACCTACTGTATTCCAACTTCTCTATGGATTATAAACTATTTTACTAGCCATAGATTCATCAAAATAAGCAAACAACACACGAAAAACGGAATCTGTCAAAAACAGAATAGTCTGTAGTAATCTGTAGCTAGCGCAAGATCTGGAACCCCAAAAATTCTAAAATAAATTTCGGGATGCGAGGAATTTATCTATTAATCATCTGCAAAAATAATTAACTAAATATCACTCTCCAAATAAAAATGACAGCAGTTCTCGTGAGCGCTAAAGTTTCTGTTTTTTACAGCAAGTTCAACAAGACTTTCCCCAAGTCTTCCCAACGGTTCTACTTGGCACAAACACTAATTAAACACAAAAAACACAACCAAAACAGAGGCTAAATAATTTATTTATTACTAAACAGGAGCAAAATGCAAGGAATAAAAATAAAATTGGGTTGCCTCCCAACAAGCGCTATCGTTTAACGCCCCTAGCTAGGCATAACAAGCAAGAATAGATCTAGGTATTGCCATCTTTGGTAGGCAATCCATAAGTGGCTCTCATGATAGTTTCATATGGCAATTTTATTTTCTTTCTTGGAAAGTGTTCCATACCATTTTTTAATGAAAATTGAAATCTAATATTCCCTTACTTCATACAATAATCGCACCAACCGTTCTAAGGAAAGGTCTACCAAGAATAATAGGGCAAGAAGGTTTGCAATCTATATCAAGAACAATGAAATCTACGGGAACATAATTCCTATTTTGAACAATAAGAACATCATTAAGCCTTCCCATAGGTTTCTTAATAGTAGAATCCGCAAGATGCAAGTTTAGAGAGCAATCATCAAAATTGAGGAAATCTAGCAAATCACACAAAGTTTTGGGGATAGTGGAGACACTAGCACCCAAATCACACAAAGCATAAAACTCATGATATTTAATTTTAATTTTAGTAGTTGGTTCCCACTCATCATAGAGTTTTCTAGGGATAGAAACTTTCAACTCAAGTTTTTCTTCATAAGATTGCATCAAGGCATCAACAATATGTTCGGTGAAGGCTTTCTTTTAACTATAAGCATGTGGAGAATTTAGCACGGATTGCAACAAGGAAATACAATCAATTAAAGAGCAACTTTCATAATTAAATTCCTTGAAATCCAATATAGTGGGTTTAGCAACATCTAGATTTTTATTTCTTTAAATCCCACTTTCATCAATTTCATCATAAAGATCTAAATACTCCGAATTTTTAGAACGCCTTCTAGGTAAAGGAAGATCATATTCAGTTTCATCAACATTCATATTGCAAAACAAAGATTTAATAGGAGACACATCAATAACTTTTAGATCTTCATCTTGATTTTCATAGGAATTGAAAGAACACGCTTTAATAAAGGCATCTTTGGAAGCACGCATCCTAGCGGTTACTTCCTTGCACTCATCAATGGAAATTCTCAGGGCTTTGAGAGACTCATTGATATCATGCTTAGGACGAATAGATCTAAGCTTTAAAGAATCAACCTCAAGAGAAATTCTATCAAAGTTCCTAGCCAAATCATCAACTTTAAGAAATTTCTCTTCAAGCAAAGCATTAAAATTCTTTTGTGAATTCATAAACTCTTTAACACTATTCTCAAATTCAGAGGGCATCTTATTATAATTTCCATAAGAGTTGTTGTAGGAATTCCCATAATTATTAGAAGGATTACTAGGATATGGCCTAGGATTAAAATTCCCTCTATAAGCGTTGTTACCAAAATTATTTCTACCAACAAAATTCACATACATAGATTCATTGTTATTCTCAATCAAAGTAGACGAAGGCATATCATTAGGATCAGAAGAAACACTCTTAGTAGCACATAATTTCATAAGTTCATCCATCGTTCCACTAAACACATTGATTTCTTCTATCGCATGCACTTTTTTATTAGAAGATCTTTCAGTATGCCATTGAGGATAATTAACCATAATATTATCTAGGAGTTTAGTAGCATCTCCTAGAGTGATTTCCATAAAAGTACCTTCGGCGGCCGAATCTAAAAGATTTCTAGAAGCGAAATTCAATCCGGCATAAAATTTTTGTATAATCATCCACAAGTTCAAACCATGAGTAGGCAATTACGTATCATTAATTTCATTCTCTCCCAAGCTTGTGCAACATGTGATCAAGTTGCTTAAAATTCATAATATCATTTCTAAGAGAGATGATCTTAGCGGGAGGGAAATAATTAGAGATAAAAGCATCTTTGCACTTGTTCCAAGAATCAATACTATTTTTAGGCAAAGACGAAAACCAAGCTTTAGCACAATCTCTAAGCGAAAAAGGAAATAGCTTCAATTTAACGACATCATTATCGACATCTTTTTTCTTTTGCATATCGCATAAATCAACGAAGCTATTCATATGAGTAGCGACATCTTCACTAGGAAGGTCGGCGAATTGATCTTTCATAACAAGATTCAACAAAGCAGTATTGATTTCACAAGATTCAGTATTTGCAAGAGGAGCAATCGAAGTGCTAAGGAAATCATTATTATTGGTATTGGTGAAGTCACACAATTTGGTAGTATCCTGAGCCATCGCGACAAACAAGCAATCCAACACACGGGCAAACAAAAAGGCAAGCGAGAAAAAGGCAAACGGAGAAAGAGAAGGAGAAGGAGAAGGAGATTGGGAGAGAGAGGGCGAATAAAACGGCAAGGGTGAAGTGGGGGAGAGGAAAACGAGAGGCAAATGGCAACTAATGTAATGCGAGAGATAGGGATTGTGATGGGTACTTGGTATGTTGACTTTTTGCGTAGACTCCCCGGCAACGACGCCAGAAATTCTTCTTGCTACCTCTTGAGCTTGCGTTGGATTTCCCCGAAGAGGAAAGGATGATGCAGCAGAGTAGCGTAAGTATTTCCCTCAGTTTTGAGAACCAAGGTATCAATCCAGTAGGAGGCCACGCTCAAGTCCCTCGTACCTGCACAAAACGATAGCTACTCGCAACCAACGCGATTAGGGGTTGTCAATCCCTTCACGGTCACTTACGAGAGTGAGATCTAATAGATATAATATTTTTGGTATTTTTGGTATTTTTGGTATAGAGATGCAAAGTGAAAAGTCAAAGGCAAAGTAAAAAGCAAAGCAAGATTAAAGTGATGGAGATTGATATGATGAGAATAGACCCCGGGGCCATAGGTTTCACTAGTGGCTTCTCTCAAGAGCATAAGTATTCTACGGTGGGTGAACAAATTACTGTTGAGCAATTGACAGAATTGAGCATAGTTATGAGAATATCTAGGCATGATCATGTATATAGGCATCACGTCCGTGACAAGTAGACCGAAACGATTCTGCATCTACTACTATTACTCCACTCATCGACCGCTATCCAGCATGCATCTAGAGTATTAAGTTAAAAACAAAGTAACGCTTTAAGCAAGATGACATGATGTAGAGAGATAAATTCATGCAATATGAAATAAACCACATCTTGTTATCCTTGATGGCAACGATACAATACGTGCCTTGCTGCCCCTTTTGTCACTGGGAAAGGACACCGCAAGATCGAACCCAAAGCTAAGCACTTCTCCCATGGCAAGAACTACCAATCTAGATGGCCAAACCAAATGGATAATTCGAAGAGACTTGCAAAGATAACCAATCATACATAAAAGAATTCAGAGAAGATTCAAATATTATTCATAGATAGACTTGATCATAAACCATAAATTCATCGGACTCAACAAACACACTCCCAAAAGAAGAAGATTACATCGAATAGATATCCATGAGAGAGGGGGAGAACTTTGTATTGAGATCCAAAAAGAGAGAAGAAGCCATCTAGCTAATAACCATGGACCCGAAGGTCTGAGGTAAACTACTCACACTTCATCGGAGAGGCTATGATGATGTAGAAGCCCTCTGTGATGACGGCCCTGTCCGGCGGAGCTCCGGAACAGCCCCCAAGATGGGATCTCATGGATACAGAAAGTTGCGGCGGTGGAATTAGGTTTTTGGCTCCTATTATGATCGTTTGGTGGTACGTAGGTATATATAGTAGGAAGGAGTACGTCGGTGGAGCTCCGAGGGGCCCACGAGGCAGGGGGCGCGCCCTAAGGGGGGGCACCCCCCACCCTCGTGACCGCATCTCTGATGCCTTGGCGTAGGGTCCAGGTCTCCTGGATCACGTTCGGTGAGAAAATCATGTTCCCGAAGGTTTCATTCCGTTTGGACTCCATTTGATATTTCGTTTCTTCGAAACACTGAAATAGGCAAAAAACAGCAAATCTGGGCTGGGCCTCCGGTTAATAGGTTAGTCCCAAAAGTAATATAAAAGTGGAAAATAAAGCCCAATATAGTCCAAAACAGTAGATAATATAGCATGGAGCAATCAAAAATTATAGATACGTTGGAGACGTATCAAGCGTGCGCAGGCGTAGCCAACAGCGAGGAAGACTAGTACACGGTAGGTCGCCGCTGCTCTGGTCCCGGGAAGGCCACCGCTCCTCCACTCAATGGACGCCAAGCTTGGTGGGATAAACATCGGCGATTGATTAGCCGCTTGACGGCGACGTGGAGGTGGAAATCTTCAGAACCTTGTGCTCTAGAGGAGGAGGTTATCGAGGTGGATGAGGAGGAGGCAAAGGCAATCGCCGGATTTCTCGGGTTCATGGCCGGACATGGTGGTCGGGCGTCGGCGACCATTTAGATTAGGTTTACATTAGGTTTTAGTATGGTTTGTGCGAAATATGTAATGAATTTCGTCTAGTTTGTAGGAAAAGTTTTCGAAATGTAATGAATTTCATCTGGTTAATTTGAAATTTGCTTTGTTTGCATGAATTTTGTTTGTTAGTTCATTAGTTGTCGAAAGGTATGCGGGCAACATTGGATGACATCCATCAGTGTACTCGGACAGATGCCGATGTAAATTTTTGGGCCAGCGCTGGAGATTAACAGTGCTCCAGTATTTGGCAGGGAACAGTTATCCCTCGATCAAAATCAGATCCGCCGTGTTTCGCACTTGTCCCACGTAAGAGTGTAAAATCTTGCTTACAGAAAAATGGAGCAAGTGGACGGAACTGTAGAACGTCATATCACTCAAACTAGCCCGCTTAACGCGCGGGAAAGCACTGCCCTCGTCATTTCGTTCTAGATTTGTATCGATCAATCGCACGAAAATGTTCCGCTTTGCAAGTTCAAAAGAAAAGGCGGCACACTTATGACTCGTACGCGTCGCACCCCCGACAGTCCGGCTCGCACGCCGCTCACCAGAAGGGACACACGTTATCTTGCAATTTCACTGACATGTGAGACTGCAATTGAATAAACTATTGATAGCCAAAATCTAATCGCTCGGCGGGCATCGGCTGAGAAGAGAGAGAGAGATGGGGGAGGGAGAAGAGATCGCCCGCCCGCCGCACACGGACACCAAGAAATATATGGTGATAATGTGAGGTGGGCCATGCGGGAGTCCAAACCGCTTCCAAGCCCTCCCCCTTCAGACGTCAGCTGCCTACATTCATAGAAAGTAGTACCAGTAAAATACTGGCCTATAAGGCCGCTTATGTGGAGGATAGAGAGGCATTGACAAAGTCAAGGAGTGGGCTCTACAAGATCCCATCTCTACACGTGCTCCTAGGTATAAAAAAACTAATTCTAAAAAAAAGGCATAAAAAACAATTGTGTCTAAAAAAAGAAAGGTAAAAAACATTTGAGAGGAAATAGATAGAGAGAAAGTGAGAAAAAGTTGTAACTTTATAGACAATCTTATAGTCAACACTATGGTAGTATTACATGAGGAAGGAGGGAGTGGTGCACATGCCAAGTTCACTGGGCTGCCGTGTTTCACACTCCTCTGTCGTAATAGTGGAGACAATAGCTTTCATCAAAAATAAACAATGAATACTCATTGCTCGTCCTCTATATCGGAAAAGAATACTTTCCATTCGCCGACATGTGGGACGTCGACCATCCTGGTCCACCTGCCATGCACAGAATTATCCTGGTCCACCTGGGTCGTAGCGCAGGCCCAACCTTTCCCGCTGTAAGTTGGTCGGACGAAGGAACCATCATGACTTCGTTGAATTCCACTTCTTCAAGAAAACTTACTATACCCGCAATACTGCTACCACACGCGAAGACTGGACGGCACTATACCACGTCATATCACTGAAACCCACTAGGCCAAACTAGCCCACCTAGGATTTGTACTCCCTCCGTTTCAAAGTTAGTAGTACAAAGTTGAGTCATCTATTTTGGAACGGGGGGAGTACGTCTCTGTATTGCTATGATTTTGTGTTGTACGTCTCTGTACTTTTGCTACGATTTTCCTACCCTATGAACCAAATGAGGCCTGAATGTATCTGTGTCGACTATTGTCTGATCGATCGCTAAGCCTACAATTTTAGGAGCTTGGGCTATTGGCCATTTGATGACGGATAAGTATAAGCGTACCATGAGCTCATCAGCCCCAAAGTTTCTCTTCGGTGAGTGTTTTGCAAGTAACGATAGCTGGCACAGTAGCTAGCCTACTAACACCAAGAATCATCAAACAAGCCCTGCTGATATGATAAACAGTTCAAACTTACATCTAAGCATGTGATATATTACATCAAAAGATGGTGAGCATACATCTGTTTCCATAAATTGGAGAGGGTTTGCATGATTCACTATCAGACAAAAGTAGCAAGTACCGCCCACACAAGACAGTGCACTAGCCCTAAGATGGTTTGATAACACGCATCGTTCTAGTAATTAAACACAAGGCAATGCAAAGTACCCTGAAGGATTAGTGCAACCAACTATTTCTTGTCATCGATATCTCGGGCAATGACCACAGCACAGACAGCGGCATGGGAATCGATCTCTGAGGCGATGTCCATAGGACTGACTGCGACATCGAAATGGATCTCTGGGGCGATGTCCACAGGATGGACAGCGGCATCGGAATCGATCTCCGGGGCGATGTCAATAGGATGGACTGCGACATCGAAAACGATCTCTGGGGCGTTGTCCACGGGACGGGCCGCGACATCGGAATCATCAAGGGCGTCCACCGGCACCTGCAAAACCCTAACATATTAGCGAGCACATTGCAAATAATCAAAAACCACAACTATGGTAAGCCATTATTTTTTAGCTTGTGCAGCTCACCGGGGGATCCCATCCCTCCAGGGGCCATCTCCTTGTTCTTGATGGGGGCCATCACCTTGCCAGGCGAATACTACTTCTCAACAGTGGTTATCTCCTCAAACACGGCCTTGAGCCTCGCATAGGTGGCCATTAGAGTTTCTGGGGTAGGCACGGTGGGGCCCTTGCCGTTCTTCCAACTTTCTTTCAGGAGGTCGTCCGCCAACATCGTTAACTCTTTGGCCAGTGCTTGTTTCTTGGAGTTCTTCGTCTCCATGGGTTGGGCCGCCAACATGGTCAACTCGTTGGTCAGTGCTTGCTTCCTGGAGATTGCTGTATCCACTGGGTTGTCCGTCGACAACTCTTTGGATAGTGCTCCAGGATCCATCAATGAACTGACAAACAAAAAGCAATTGAAAGGAAAGCACAATCGCAATGAAAACGATAAAAGAATAGGCTATGAGAATCGGTCGGTGCTTCGCAAAAAGAATATTCTTGGAATGAAAATATAGCAGCATCACTGATTCGCCCACCTTTCCTTCATCGATACAGAAGAAAAATGGCAGAAGTGAGTAGCCTGGAGTGAGGTTTTCTTCAAGAAAGGGGAGAAAGGGCTTGAACGAGCGTTCCAGTGAAATGATGGTTGCTTCGTCCAGTCCAACTTCGAGGCCACTTTACCACTGCTAGTAAAGGTGGGTTTTGTGATATATATGATGGGTCATGATGGCCACACCGAGGTGGGACAACTGGTGACTCTCGACTGTAGCACCTCCCTGTGATTTGGTGGATGGCACGCGGGCCCGGATACTTTGATGTCCCGCATGTAGATAGAGCGGCTAGTCATATAGGAGTGCTCAATATTGTGAACCACGACCAAGGCGGAGAGGAAAACGAGAGAACTACGTAATTAATGCATGAGTTTAATTAGGGTAGTTTTGTAAAGTACGAGATACATTCCTCCAATCACAAAATGCCTTGGTTGATGAGATTTGAGATTTGAGCCAGTACTGCACGCGGTATAGTCTAGTCACTTGTTGAAATCTCTAGAAAGGCAAATACTCCTTTCTGGTTTACAAGGCTATACTAGCAAGTACTAGTACTACAATAGTGGGATCAAATAGCAATTTTGTCTCATGCAAGAGCCTGGCTATATGCATGCTCCAAGGCTCCGCACCACGCCCCACCCCTACACAAATATTGCCACGCGAGCATTCGCAACTGCCACGTTTGGGTTGCGCTTGGCTCTTCGCCTCTTCAAGAAGACGAACAATGATGTTACTACTACTTCTATAGTATTGAATCCACTTCTGCATGTCCGTTCATCGCGTGCGGGAGGGATAGCCATCGCGCGCATGGGAGAGGGAGAATGCGTGTAGTAGTAAAATCAAGCTTCTCCTTGTTGTACGAGTTGAGGCGACACATCATAGCACTTACCCCACATGGTTGCCTCTAAACTTGGTTGAAAGACCCGCAGCGTACAATACTCCATTTGCTGCAACCTCTAACATTTACCCCACCACAAATTAAAATATATATTCCTGTCTTGACCAGATGAGTGTGCAAATTAGAATCACCAGGATGACAGGTAGGGCCACAAGATTATTTTAATCAAAAAAATCATGGAGCTGACCCCAACGATTTTAAGCTTACAGGCACGGTACACGCTATCCTAGACTACTCTACACATGAAACTACCACACGAGCGTCCGGGCTGCGCTTGGCTCTTCGCCTCTTCGAGAAGTCGAACAATGATGGAGTACTACAGTATGCTTCTGCCCATCTGACACCGATTGAACTGCTGCATGTCCACCGCGTGCGGGAGGGAGAGCGTGTAGCGAACGAAAGCTTCTCCTAGTCCTGCCAGCCACCACGCTCATGGGCGAGGGAGGGACGCAGCTTCATTGACTTACTGCTCCTACCTTTGCGTCTCTGATAGGTGGGCCCAACAGGTGGGTGGCCCACCTATCATGCAGCCAAAGGCAGGTACAGTTAAGGCGAGAGGGCGTTGTAGTAATCAAACTTCTCGGTCTTGTATGAGTTACGCAACACATCAAAGCACCGCACTCGATATATTTCAATAATTTGTGTTTACCAATGCATTAGTTACTCCCTCCGTTCCTAAATATAAGTCTTTTTAGACATTTCAAATGGACTACAACATATGGATGTATGTAGACATATTTTAGAGTGTAGATTCACTCATTTTGCTTCGTATGTAGTCACTTGTTGCAATCTCTAAAAAGACTTATATTTGGAAACAGAGGGAGTACAACACATGCATGCATGCATGCAATGACTTTCCTTTTGGTACTTGTATGTGTTGATTTGATGGACCTTGCCAAATTTTGACTATAAATTTAACTAACCAAATGTTCATGCATGTCACAAAAAATTACGGGACTATTTGGATTGTGACTATGTTTGTCTTATGTTGCCACATTATTTTTGCCACACTTGCCACACTTGCCTAACTTGAGTTGCTCAAATTGTTAGGGTCTGTTTAGTTGGAGACTAGTGTAGCCAAGCCAAAGTGTGGTTGAAAAATTGGACGCCAAACTTTGGCAAAAGTTGGCAAAAAAATTGTCTCTATGACAAGTGGGTCATAGGGGCAATAAAGTGTGGTAAGCCAAAGTGTGCAAAAAACCAAACACATGCCAACTAATATGGCTGCCAAATTTTGGCTTGACAAACTGTGGCTGGAAACCAAACAGCCCCTTAGACCCACTTTGGCTTGCCTAAGGGAATCTTGCCACACTTTTTGTGTCTATGACATGTAGGTTTCACTGCTAATAAAGAAATTCTTGTCTAAGGTGTGGCTAGAACCAAACACCCACCTAACTTGGTCAAATTTGCCTAGGGTGAGGTGTGGCAAAGTGTGGCAATATGTGGCTGGAAACCAAACAGCCCCTACATCATTGGAAACTATGTTCAAATACGAATCAAATGATATATATTTTTTGTTAGCATGCACTAACATTTTCTTAGTTAAATCTTTGGTCAAAATTTAGCACGAATTACAAAGGGGCCTAATAAATATTACACTCTCACATTTTATTTTGAGGATACTCCCACATACTCCATCCATTCCCAAATATAAGTCTTTTTAGAGATTCTAACAAGTGACTACATACGGAGCAAAATGAACGAATCCATACCTATCCACGTCCCTACGACCTTCAGGTATATCTTCCTTCGGAACCGCCGTAGCTCTACTTCCCCAGCTCGCTACGTCGCTGCATGTGCATCATTTTCTGCCTCTCGGCCCCTCCTGATCGGATGGTCCAACGTCACCTATTTTTTTCTTCTATTGTTAGAAGTAAATCTACTTCATGGAGTCTAATCTTGTACTTGGTTCAAACAAGAGATAAAGTGGGGGTGGGGGAATTTAGTATGTGCATCGGACTTGGTACAAAAAGGAAGGATAGGGGGTGAAAGTAGTATAGACCGGTCATCCAACCTGTCTCTTGGTTGAAAAGGGAAATATAGGGGATATGCTGTACATGGTGCTGTGACCAGGACTAGATTTGCTATCCACAGATAAGATGGCTGCATGCATCATTATGATGCAGAGGCAGGGGCACACCTCCATTTCCAAAAAACATACGAGTAGGTGGCTAGAGTGAACAAAAATGGGACCAACCCAGATACGTTTCTTGGATGTTTGTTTCTCGGGGCAACAAACTCTGAATCACTGCTTTATGCCCTGGTTTAGGTACATGGTGCTGGACTGCTGGTGCACCCACTGTCCCATGCCCTTATACCAAATATTTAGTTGTTCTTAATCTAATGCCCCTGGTAAAATGAAGCCACACCACTGTTATAAGCCATGACAAGTTTAGCCAAATGTTTTTGCCTGTAATTGTTTGAGACTCTGACTGTTTCCTCTGTAGCTATTTGTGCAAACAGGGATATCCATTTCACCTGGTTGCTGTTGTGACTTTTGGTGCACTGCACAAAACACTTCTTAAAAGAAGTGACTTTTTTGCTGTTTAACTGGAATGTCAGAATGGAACAGTTGGTTCATTTCGGTGGAACTGCACAAAGGGAGATCTGTGTTCCAATCCTCATCATCCATATTGGCACCATAACCTTCCTTTAGGTAAGAATGGTATTAAATGCATGTGTTCATCTCTATTTTGCGACTGTCATGAGAAAATTATGCTATTGTTTACTAGTACACTTGTACTCCCTCACTGCCAAAACCAATTCAGAAATAGAAGGCCAATCATGTACTTGGTTTCACCAACTACTGAGGAGAAAGAGAAACAGAGCATGAAGAGGAGGAGGAAGAAGAATAAACATTGCCAAGGTGATATTGCTAAAGCCGAGGCCTCAGTCGAGGCCATTCAAGGGCTCCGGCAACGTCTACCTTACATGTGAGATGATCCTCTAGGGAGCCCTTCCACTTTTGCGTATTGTCCATGATGAATTTGATGCTACTGTTAGAGTAATATGCTAATGTCTTTCTATCCTTTCTCACTAAGCTAATGAAGGTGTCACCTTGTTCCTACTTGTGCAAACAGGGATCATGTTGTGTCAATCATACATTTTAGTGGAACTACACAAGACAATACAATGAACTATATCCCAGCCAGTGCTTTAACTCTGCTGGAAGTTCTTGATAATCTTTCGATATAATCTCAGCACCGGTAAACAAGAGTGATTTCAACCATACATTTGAAGTGCACAAAAATATATACTATTGAGTGATTCCAGTGAGTGCTTTATCATCTCTTCTGGGACTACATGAATAAGCTTTTTTGCTCAGGTTGGTACCGGCCTAAGGCCTTCATCCATATTAGTTTGCTGTCATCTCTATTTGTATCGTGCTACTGTCATGAGAAACTCCTTTATCTTTGCATGTTAAAGTTTTGCAACCTATGATACATGGCAATGCTTTGAGTGCTAAGCTAATTGACACTGATTAAATAAACAAATACCTCTCTTTAAGCAAGACTACTATGTTGCTAACTTTACCCATTAAGATAATGAGGGTGCTTCTATTTGTTAGTGTATATTTCGTTAACTAGTCCCACTATTACAGTAATCTCACTCTCTCAATATATGTGCCAACAAGGATGCTCGATTTTGGTGGAACTGCACAAAAACTTTGGGTGCTTCATTACCTTGACAACTTCCTTCCTTTCCTATCAGTCGCTAATCTGGGCTTGCATTCTTCCTTTGCTGTCAGTCGCTTGGCTTATCTCGGCTTCCAGTCAAAGGAAATAGTAATTGATATGCTACCTCACACAGGTTGGTACTGGTCTTTATCCTGATTATTGTGCTTGTCATATGTATTGGTAATTTGGTATTGTGCTACTGTTTGCCGATTTCATAAAGGAGTAAATTGGAGCCTGAACTCGCGGGCAAATCATTAAATTGGGTGATTTCAGTAGAGCTGCACAAAAAGATCAGATGGACAGGTACTGATGCTGCTGCTTTGTACTCCAAATTTCACTCAGACAAGCATCGATGTTGATCAGAAGAAGTGCCTATATTCATTTTAATATCAACCGGCGTCAACTAGTTGTCAAACTCCAAGTATTACGAGAGTGAACGCCAAAAATATTGATTGGCGCATAGCCCAGAAAAACGCAGTACAGTCTTTGATCCCAACTTGTGCCTTTTGGTTATCGGCACATATGGTAGCAAACTGTATGGCATGGAGTCTAAAGATTCCAGACAAGTTGGTTGACGCGTATATTCATCTGGCACTTAATCAGTCTGTATGCAAGGGATGCTCCATTTTAGTTGAACTGCACAAAAAATTTGGGTGGTTCATTTTCTCAACCGCCTCCTTTGTTGTCTCCAATGTAGAATTTTGGCGTGCTACAGGACCAAGATGAGCCAGTAAACTAGTTGGATGAAAGTAGTGGCCAAGTTGCTCAAACCTCCCTCGGCACGAGGCCACTATTTGAGGATAAGCCTACAAGCAAAGTTCAGATTGTCTGTGCTACCTCTTATGTACTCGAAACTTTACTCGTACAAGCATTAATTTTAGCAAGAAGTGCCTCCGACTGAACACCATTTACCAGTCTGTACCCTAGGTAATTAAAGTTCGTCCATGGATGATATTGGTTGTGATCTCAATCATTTGGATGCATAAACATACTGAACATGTGTATATCTGAATCTTTTTGTGAATTATCTATGAATATTGCCATGTGATCTATCAATCATTTGGATGCATAGACATGCTGAACTTGTGTATATATGAATCTTTTGAGTTGTTGATTGTGAATGTTGGCTATGAATATGAACGTGTCCTGTGAACGTGAGTTTGATACGAATGTTTACCTTTTCTATTGTACTTGTGTGTGAACTTGTTAGTATGCCTACTGTGGGATTTGTGACGTGTGGGTGTCAACAGCACACCTTCTTCCCGAGAAGAATTGCACCTGCTTTGCTAGGGTAGCAATGGTGCATTAGCTCTTTTTAATCTTTTTGATCTGTCTTGCCCCCTCCCCCGCTCAACCCCTGCCGTAATGTTTTCGGCCTCAAAACAAACATAGTACTTCGTTGTTTTGGGGGCTTGATGAAAAATCGAGTGCTGGTTTCTGTAGGTTGGCCCGCGCAGCAAATGGGCTGCTGCTCCACCATGGACTGGGAGGCAAAAAATACAAGTTGTATGGTGCAGAGGCAAGTAAAAAACGCCATCGAGAGCCATCCATGGAAGAAGAAAAAAATCGCTCCTGATGTGCTTCTTCAGTCACGCCGCCGGCCCCCTCTTTAATCCAGTTCGCTCGGGGATCTAGCTGGTATCATTTTTTCTAGAGGGCGAACAAGTATCAGCTAGGCCTAGGTTTTGTTTTTTAACATGCATAGCCCACGACATACGGAGACAGTGGTTTCAACTTATTTTTTGAGGTCCATACCGGCCTATGGGCTTTTTCTTAAAGATCGGCAGCCCAATGTAATTTTCTTAATAAAACACAGATATCTAATCTATTTATCTATATATAAGAATAATAATGTTGTCTCCAATTTATATTTTCCCTTCTAACCACATTATATATATTTATATTATTGCTATTATCGTATATTTTATAGAGACTTATATATACATTATAAAAACATCCCACGTGTTATTAACTTATAAAAGTAAATGTTTAACAGAAGTTGGGAAGGAAAATCCTGGTTGTTTTTGACTCACAGGCAAGGAAAATTCTGGTGATTACGTAAAAAAGCTTGCGAAGATTTTAATGACCAATGTAATAATAACGCGCTCATTTTTATTTTGAGCAATAACTCGCTAATTTGTTAATTTTATATACAAAAAATGTGCCGCTCCGGTTTATTTTTTGATATTAATTGCTCCTTCTAACCTAATATTATATATAGAACGATCCCAACTAATTCATGTATTTCAAGAAAGTGCAAATGGGCTGGGATTTCTTAGAAAATATAAATGGGCCGCATTTGACGCGAAATTATTTATTCACCCAGCCCAGCAAATGGACAAAACATGGGTTGAATATATGCCACATTTTTGCAGGCTGACATGTGGGCCAATAGGTCGAAGCCTACTCAGGGTGTTGTCAACTTGGTCAACAAATGATTATGACATCCACAGCCATTGGATTTATATCCAATGGCCAGCATTCACCTTCAATCTCTCGTCTTCTTCCTCCAGCGTCGCCGGGACCGCCTGGTCCGGCCTCCGGCGGCTAGCGGCTCTGCTATCCCTCCACCCCTCCACACCTCTTGTTATTCTCCACCGACTGCAGCCCCACGCCGCACCAAAACCAGTTATAACCCTTCTCCTCGCCTCAATCTGCGACTCCACTGCCGCGTCTTCCCATCTCTGGGTCGTTCCCGTCCGGGGCCTCGCCGTCGTCCACCGCCTCGCTGCGCTCGATGCGGCGTGGTCAACAGTTGAGAGTCATCGGAAGAGGACTGTACATGGAGATCCTGACGGCTGGAACCCACGAGGTCCATGGTCGCACACAAGGAAAGTTCCTCCTTGTTAAGCTGAAAAATATGTTTCCTCCCCCTGACAGCTGGGACCCACCGGTTGTATCTTCGCACGGAATGAAGTGCCTCCTTGTTATGCGAATAAAATTATTCCTCCCATTGACAGCTGGTACCCGTCAGATTTGGTGGCTGACTTGTGGGCCTACTAAATGGACGTGTACGCAGGGCTTTGTCAACTTAATCAACAAATGATTCTAGCAGCTGGACCATTGGATGTTAATCCAACAGCCGCGATCCTTCTTCAACCTCTGTTCTTGCTCCTGTCTCCCGTGGGCGGCACCGCGGCAGTGCTGCCGCGCACCCGAACCAGTCAATTCCCACTCCTCTCCATATGCGACTCCACTGCCGCATCTTCCCCATCTTTGGGTCGTTCCAGTCTGGGGCCTCGCCGTCATCCACTAGCCTTGGTGCGCTTGCCACGGTGTGGTCAACGTGGTCAACAACCGAGAGTCATCAGAAGATGACTGTACGTGAGAGGCTGACGGTGGGGACGAACCACACCCATGAAGGCATGCATGCAACTGCATCCTTTTTACCCTGAAAAATAATGTTTTCTCCCCCTGACTGCTGGGACCCACCAGCTACATCTTTGCACGCAAGGAAGTGCATCCAAATTACGGGCAAAAAAATGATTCGCCCCCTGACTGCTAGGACCCACCAGCTACATCTTTGCACACAAGGAAGTGCGTCCATATCACAGGCAAAAAAACAATTCGCCCCCTGACTGCTGGGACCCACCAGCTACATCTTCGCATGCAAGGAAGTGCCTGACAGTCAAGACCCACCTGGTCAAAGCGTACGTAGCATTGTCATTCTGGTCGCGAACGTGTACGTACATACTGGTCGATCGGTCTGTCTACAGGCTGCAGCGATGAACCGTGGCCGCGCAAGGAAGGGCACGTGTCGTAGTGGAGGCATTCATGTGTCGTAGTAGAGGCTCCCACATAGCATGTACACTTACGTACAGCGGCCAGGGTGCAGGAAAGAAAATACGGCCACGTACATACATACGGGCGGGATCTCGAACGCCTACTCGCGCATACGTACGGTCAGGGCTCGTGTACATGGCTGGGTCGGAACGGAGAAACTGCATTGTCGTCGTGTTCATGGGGAGCCAACTGGCTGGGTCAGAACAGGATGCATCATCGTGTTCATCGGGAGCCAACCGGCTTGGACGGAATAGCCGATGGAAACGAGGCCTGACATACCGCAGAACGGAGGGAACGGCCTTGTGTTCGACCGGCCACTATGGAAACGGGATCCTGTTCATCGGGACGGGTCTGGCATACCGCAAAACGGAGGAAACGAACCTCCTACGATTGAAACAGGGTCTTGTTGATTGGGAGGGGTGTGGTGTACAGCAAAATGGAGGAAACGGACTTGTGTTGGAGCGCTACGGTCAAAACAGGGGTCCTGTTCATCGGGAGGGGTGTGGCATACCGCAAAACTGGACTCCACGGGATACTGTTCATCTCCACTGTCGACCTCCTCCCGCCTCCACGGGCTACTATTCATCCACCGTCGACCTCCTCCAGCCTCCACCTACGACTGGTCATCCACGGGCTCCTGTTCATCCAGCCTCTACCGGCTATTGTTCAACCAGCCCTCTCCACGGGCTCCTGTCCAACCACCCCTCCATGGGCTACTGTTCATCCAGCCCTCCACCGGCTACTGTTCAACCAGCCCTCCACCGGCTATTGTTCAACCAACCCTCCACGGGGTCCTGTTCATCCAGCCCTCCATGGGGTCCTGTTCATCCACCGGCTCGATCGATCGGGGTATTGTTCATCCAGCGGCAACGGCCTCTACTACCACGGGTTCCTGTTCATCCAACCCCGACCGGGAACTGTTCATCCAAACCCCCCAACAACGCTCACTGTTCAACTAGAGGCAGCATCGATCGGTTTCAGTTAGTAGCAGTAGCGAAGGAATCACTCGGGTTTAGTTAATAGCGAGGGATCGATCGACCGCTCGGTTTCAGTGTAACGCGTAGCCTGCAGTGTAATCGCTCGGGTTCAGTTAGAGCCCAACGCCTCGCTCGGGTTCAGTTAGAGCCCAACGCCTCGCACCCACCGTAACCGGGAACTCCCCGATATTTTCCGCTCCCTCGCTTCTACCACGGTTTTTTCCGTCATGGACGGCCCAAAGAATATCATGCAGCTGCGTCTTCGGCCCGCCCAGGACGAAAAGCCCATTTTTTTCATGATTTTTTGTCATAGAAGTAGGACCCCACCACATCTATGATGATACTAGGTTTTGTCACAATTATTGTCATAGAAGTGTCGTAAGTATGACATAAATTTTTTCATTCGGCCCAAAATGTCACGGATGTGTCTTTTTTTTGTAGTGCAAGTTGCATTCCACTCAAATCATCTTTCCACCAAATCCAAATCAGTGAGAGAGAGTTGAGTGTTGGGGAGACTATCATTTGAAGCACAAGAGTAAGGAGTTCATCATCAACACACCATCTATTACCTTTTGGAGAGTGGTGTCTCCTAGATTGGTTAGGCGTCACTTGGGAGCCTCCATCAAGATTGTGGAGTTGAACCAAGGTGTTTGTACGGGCAAGGAGATCGCCTACTTCGTGAAGATCTACCCTAGTGAGGCAAGTCCTTCATGGACAATGGTCATGGTGGGATAGACAAGGTTGCTTCTTCGTGGACCCTTCGTGGGTGGAGCCCTCCGTGGACTCGCGCAACCGTTACCCTTCGTGGGTTGAAGTCTCCATCAACGTGGATGTACGATAGCACCACCTATCGTAACCACGCCAAAAATCTCAGTGTCTACATTGCGTTTTCTCCCTCCAAACTCCTCCCTTTACCTTCATATGCAAATGTTTTACATTCTGCTATTATACTCTTAGACTTGCATGTGTACGTTTATTGCTTGACATGTGCTAAGTTGCTAAAATCTGCCAAGACTTAAAATTGGGAAAAGGGTAGATTTTTATTTGGTCAAGTAGTCTAATCACACCCCCTCTAGACATACTTTCGATCCTATAGTGGTCCCTGCGATCGAAGGTGATCGGACAAGCCGACCATGGGTTGAATTTTGGGGTGACAGGCTCTACGGCATAGACGTCCCTTAGTGCGCGCTTGCTCTTTGGGATATGTGTGACATATATCATGTTCAATGCTTTCACCTCAGGGGGGGGCTTCTTCTGTCCCCCTATGTTCGGAGGACGGGGCTCATCACCATCATCGCTTTGAGGCCCTTTCCCCTTGTGTTCGGTATTTAATTTACCGGTCTGTTTAAAAACCCAGCAGTTTCTGTTAGAGTGGTTCGTAGGCTTGTCGGGGGTGCCATGAATCCGGCAAGGCCTATCTAGTATTTTTCCCAAGTTGGATGGACCGTCACTATTTCCTTTGAATGTCTTCTTCCGCTGTCTGGGTTTGGAGCCACTGAATCCGGCGTTTACCGTCGTATCCTCAGTTTCTTCGTTGTTGTTCCGACTAGGGATGGCAATGGTTCAGGTTTGGGGCAGGTGGAGCTGGTCCAAATCCAACCCATGACCCATCTTCCTACTCTCTTCACATCAACCAAATTATCCATGGGCACAACTTGTGCCCATGCCCAAACCCGCTGGATACCCACATACCCATGGAGCTCCATGGGCATAGAAAATCAGCATGAAGCATTTCCAAAGATCAAATTAACTCATAATCATTCCCTCACAAATGATAACATAAGCTACATGCATAATTAGGCAACAAGTAATACGATGAGTCATTAAGTGTGACATACCAGAGGTTGATTCTGCAGCATATGGCTCATGGCACAAGTTGCATATTTCCTGCCTTTCTGATTGATTCGCTCTTTCTACTGTCACGACATATGGCCCCACAAGTCATACGGGTATCCATTGGATATCCATGGAGCACAAAATATAACCATGCCCAACCCGGCTATTCATGGGTATCCATATCCACGGACCCATGAGCAAAAATGTGCTCCATACCCTTGGCCAACCGGATCGGGTATCCATGGGTATCTAGATCCATGGATAAAATTGCCATCCCTAGTTCCGACGCTTGTTTTTGTTACGTCGTGGCATTCCATTGCCATCCCTGGCTTCAGAGGTGCCGGAGTCGCTGGTGCTATTTCTTCTACGAGCCAACCAACTATCTTCTCCTGCGCAAAAGCGGGTCATAAGTGCAGTAAGAGCTGCCATAGTTTTTGGCTTTTCCTCACCGAGGTGTCGGGCGAGACATTCATCATGGACGCTGTGTTTGAAGGCCGCTAAGGCTTCGGCATTTGGACATTCAACGATTTGATTCTTTTTAATTAAGAACCGAGTCCAGAGTTTGCGAGCTGACTCTCTAGGTTGCTGGACTATGTGACTGAGGTCGTCAGCGTCCGGTGGCTAGACATATGTGCCTTGAAAGTTATCTCGAAAAGAATCCTCCAAGTCCTCCCAACTACCAATGGAGTTTTCTAGGAGGCTTATTCAGCCAGTGTCGCGCTAGTCCTTTTAGTTTTAGGGGAAGGTATTCAATGGCGTGGAGATCATCGCCGCGAGCCATATGAATGTGGAGAAGAAAATCTTCAATCCATACGGCGGGATCTGTAGTTCCATCGTATGCCTCGATGCTTACGGGTTTAAACCCTTCTGGAAATTGGTGATGCATTACCTCATCGGTAAAGCACATGGGGTGTGCAGCGCCTCTATATCAAGCCACATCATGACGGAGTTCGGATGATGTCTGTATCTGGTTCTCGGCCTGAACTTGGTTATGATTGTCGCGCCAGGCTTGATGGCCGTCGTCTCGTGTCGGAGCGTGTCGCCTTGAATCGTAGATTGATCTGGTATGGCCGGCTTTGTTGTCCAAGTCCTGACGGAAGTTATATGTGTAAACCGGAGTCGATGCCTCTTTGCCTCTACAGCGGGGATAGGCTGGTATTCGGCATAATTAGCTGTTTTGTCCCATCCACGTGGTGGTCGGTCTGGTTCATCAGTATGGTGGTATCTTGATGGATTTGGCTCAAGGGACTTGTCGTCGAGTTGTGTATGTAGCATGCGTTTTGGGTAGCTCTTTGTTGGGCGCTCAAGGCCGTATTCTTCGGCGGCTAGGACCTTGGTCCATCTGTCGTTGAGCGTATCCTGTTTGGCTTGAAGCTGTTGTTGTTTCCTTTTTAGGCTCCTTGCAGCGGCGATAAGATGTCGATTGAAGCATTCTTCTTCGAGGGGTTCCTCTAGCAAGATGAAATTTTCGTTACCGAGGCTAACGTCCTCCTTGAAGGCCAGTAGATAATTATTATCTTCTGAATCCTCATGATCAGCAAGTTTGTCGGGGTTAGCTTGTCCCTCCTCCCACTCATCCTGCTCAAATGCAGGCTCAACGGGGTGGTTGGGGTCTTCGGCATCATCTGGGGTGTTGTTATCTCCGGTGCTAGTATTACTATCCTTTTCAAGACGAGATCATGAGCGACGCCACTAACGTCGGTGTTTAGGTGGCGCCTTGACGGGCTTGTCCTTAATCAGATCTTGAGTGCCATCGTCATCCTTCTTTTCGGGCATATCCACCATGTAAACCTCATAAGTAGAAGTGGCCATCCAACGCCTGGTGATAGGCGGGTTTTGGCCTGGTTCGGCTCCGCATCGTCGTCCATACCGTCGATGTCTTCGGAGGCGTAGTCTAGCATGTCGGTTAGGTCCTCGAGTGGCTATTAAGTGGGTGGTGGGTGGGACGCAAAATTCCCCGCTCTCAGCCCCTAGTTCAGGCTGGGCGTAGTTCGGAAGTGATGCTTCTGTGATGCTTCCGTGCTGGGCCTAGTAAACGCCACTTGACCGTGCTCAATGGATGCAGACCTCGAGAGTTCGGAGTTGGTCTCTAGAGATGGGTCCGGTTCCCCAATGATGAAAGAGTCATGTTTGATTCCAGACATGTTGACAGCATGGTCACCTCTGGGTCTCCGGTAGGGAGCTCCGTAGCAAGAGAGAGTCCGGCATGGCTTAACCTCCCGTTTTCAGACATAGTGGCCTGCCCTGGATCTAAGGCCAGGGCAGGAACGAGAGTCGATCCTTAAACGGAGTCTAATTGTGAATCCGATGGGCTTCCTTCATGTAGATGAGGAGCGACGACCGAGGCCGAGAACCCTTCGAAGATCAAATCTCCTCGGATATCAGCGATGTAATTTAGGCTTCCGAACCTGATCTGGTGACCAGGGGCGTTGCTGTCAAGCTGCTCAAGGTGACTAGTTAAATTGGCACGCAGAGAGAAGCCGCCAAACATGCAAAGTTGACCAGGGAGAAAGGTCTCCCCGGAAACAGCATCATCACTGATGACAAGATGAGCCATCGATCCTTCTGTTGACGACATAGCAAAACTCTCAATGAAAGCACCAATGTCGGTGTAAAAACCGGCCGATCTCAGGTAAGGGGTCCCGAACTATGCGCCTGAGGATCGAGGGTAACAAGGGACAAGTGGGACACGATGTTTACCCAAGTTCGGGCCCTCTTAATGGAGGTAAAACCCTACATCTTGCTTGATTATATTTGATGGGTATAGGGGTTACAAGAATTGATCTACCTCAAGATCATAATGGCTAAACCCTAGCTGTCTAGCCTATGAGAATTCTGATAGCCTCTATGGATGTTGGTGTCAAAACCGGCGGATCTCGGGTAGTGGGTCCCGAACTGTGCGTCTAAGGCGGATGGTAACAAGAAGCAGGGGACACGATGTTTTACCCAGGTTCGGGCCCTCTTGACGGAGGTAATACCCTACGTACTGCTTGATTGTTCTTGATGATATGACTATTACAAGAGTTGATCTACCACGAGATCGTAGAGGCTATACCCTAGAAGCTAGCCTATGGTATGATTGTATATTGTCCTACAGACTAAACCCTCCAGTTTATATAGACATCGGAGGGGGCTAGGGTTACACAAGGTCGGTTACAAGGGAGGAGATCTACATATCTGTATTGCCTAGCTTGCCTTCCACGCCAAGGAGAGTCCCATCCGGACACGGGACGAAGTCTTCAATCTTGTATCTTCATAGTCCAATAGTCCGGCCAAAGGATATAGTCTGGCTGTCCGGAGACCCCCTAATCCAGGACTCCCTCAGTAGCCCATGTACCAGGCTTCAATGACGATGAGTCTGGCACGCAGTATTGTCTTCGGCATTGTATGGCGGGTTCTTCCTCCGAATACTTCATAGAAGATTTTGAACACCAGGATAGTGTCCGGCTCTGCAAAACAAGTTACACATACCGCCATAGAGAGAATAATATTTCCACAAATCTAATCTGCCAACACATTTAGCAACATGACATTATGCCATGGCCCGGTCATTATTCGAACCGTTTTTCTCAACCAGCATTGCGCACATCGCTAGGCGGTTTTCTTGGCACGTCTTGTCGAAACAGAGATCGTGTCCCCCTTATCACAGGATTCTCATCAATACGGACACGGGTAACCCAACCGCGCCATCACTTACGACGCTTGGAGTATAAGAGGTTTTACCAGGCGAGGGGGAGGCGCATCGCCTCTTCCGCCGTTATAAAGGGACAAGAATTCACACTCTTCACCCATACCTTCTTCCCCACTCATTCCATTCTGCTCAGGCTCCAACGCGCAAGCATTCACCTCCTCCACCCACAAAAGGTTTTCCAAAGATGTCTGGATCCTGAGCAGGAGGCAAATGGATGGCCTCTACCGTCCGAGAGAAGGATATCAAAAAGCTTCGGGAGGCCGGGTATCTGGCCAAGAAAATCGGCCACCATCTCCCGACGGCGGGACAGATCGTCCCCACTCCGTAACCCCATGAGAGGGTTGCATTCCTCCCTCACTTTTTCCGCGGGCTAGGATTTCCCCTTCACCCATTCGTTTGCGGTATCATGTACTATTATGGATCGATCTTCACGATCTGTCCCCTAATTCCTTCCTCAAAATCTCGACATTTATTGTCGTATGCGAGGCTTTTCTCCGTGTTTCGCCAAACTTCGGTTTATGGCTGAAGGTCTTTAATGTGAAGCCCAAGGTGGTGAGCGGCAAGCACACTGAGTGCGGGGGCACTATGGTGAGCAAGATGCCAAACGGGAACCTTTAATGATTCTGTCAAGGAGGTGGCAACAATAGTGGTTTTACATCACTAAGCCAAGCGGTAAGGAACGGGCCGCTTCTCCCGAGTTTCGATCCGGCGCCCCTCTGCGGCTTACGTCCTGGGTCAAGAAAGGACTGGATTGGTCCTCGTCTGACAAACTGTCGGTGCTCCTGACGCGTGTTAAAGATATGGGAGATAAGAACACTGAACTCATCGACGTAGTCCAGGTGATGTTAGTCCACCGGATATTGCCTTGTCAACACCGGACATGCAATCTATGGGAGTTTGATCTGGTGTCGGGACCCCGATTCTAAGTCACACCGATCTAGCATGTAACACGTCATATCACTTTGCGGCCTCATGCACAGTATTCTCATGGGTGTCGCCTTACCTGGCCTGGGACCGTTTGCGCCTTTTGGCTCACGTATATGATAGTGCCGCTAGCATCCATATGACAGAGAACCCGAGCCGATATGACTAGTCGTGAACCCAAAGTGGCACTAACTTATGGGGACATGCATACATCAAACAACATCGAGCATGTCGGTCATCAGTGTGTGAATCTGGGTTGTAGCAACTGGGCTAACAAGACT
Source organism: Triticum urartu (assembly GCF_056163025.1). Lineage (NCBI taxonomy): Eukaryota > Viridiplantae > Streptophyta > Magnoliopsida > Poales > Poaceae > Triticum > Triticum urartu. The sequence goes on from NC_141875.1 coordinate 212,718,870, forward strand.
CCGGAAATCTGGGCTGTAGCAGGCTAGCAGGACTCCAGAAATCACCGCGTGACATTTCCCCGAAGGGACAGACTCAGGAACGATGTGAATCACATGTCGGCCAGTCTAAGTGTTCCAGAGCAATAGTGCTGGGCTATCAGGACTCCGGTGAACCGGGCTATAGCGGACTACCATGGCTTAGTGGAAGCACCAGACTACATTTCCCCATAAGAGAGGCTACCAAGGATAGGCAACTAGGTTGTCGGATCCCACACATAGAAATACACGTCACACGTACGCATAACATGCAAGTATGTGCTATAAAACATGGCATCACAACATAACTCAAACTCATATAGATAAAGGCCCAGAAGAGCCACATAGCATTAAATACAAACATGGGTCACATGACCCATCATTCCGAGCATACAAGCAATGGAAGCATTACATGTCTGAGTACAGATATCTACAAATGAAAAAGGCTGAGAAGCCTGACTATCTACAAGTCCCTCCCAAGGGTACAAGATCGTAGCTGGGGTAGCAAGCTAATCGTTGAAGTCCAAGCGGAACTACTAGTGAGACAGATGTCTCATCTGCAAAACATAAGTAAAGAAAACGTGAGTACAAAGGTACTAAGCAAGACTTACATCAGATCCTATCATACATGCATTAGTATCAAGGAGGCAATGTGGGGTTCAGTTGCAACAAGCCAACTTTGACTCAGTGCCTATCCTATTCTATGACTACGAGTAAGTCCTTTGAGGTACCAAAGTGCACACGAGTCCACTAATCAACACATCAATACTCTACTATGGATTCATTCCCGTCTCCTTACGAGAAGTCCATCCATAGCACTCACACTTGTCTTCAGCATTTTAGAGTATCCATTTCAAGTTGTCTATGTACCATGTAAGCATCCAAGAAGTCCATAACCGCGGACCCGGCTATTCGAATAGATCATGAAAACCCTACAGGGGTGTACTTCTTCACACACGCTCTCACCACTTATCATCGTTTACACGACGTGTACTCGGCAACCTTCAAGCGGAAGCCTAGCGAGGGTGTCGGCCAGGACCTAACTAACCACACAAGTCTCTCATCCAGGTTTATCGCCTATTCGGGTTCCATCCGCAAGGACATCCGGCCGGGGTGTTGCTCACGGCCCCAAACGATGTGAGCATGGTTCCCAAGCCCACCATCCGGGTCCCACTTGGTACACCGTGCCACCGTGCCTAGTCTGTCCCAAGCCCACCTGGTCGGGTGCCACTTGGTAGACTACTAACACTACCTACAAAAACCAGAAACTATTTGCAACTCCTGGACAGAGATCAAGTCAGTTAATAAGTCGAGAGAGCTTGGAGCGCCCGGAGCCCAATGTGTGGGGGTAGCTAGTCATTGGACAACTTACACAGAACTCAGTTCTTAAGGACGGTCCCAATGAGACAACCCACCATGTACTCCTACATGGCCTCTCACCGCTACCTTTACCAAATCGTGTTCACACACTTAACTCTCAACATGAGAACATAGCACTGCACTCCAATTCATTCCCAATGAATCAGACCTGACATACTCTAAGAAATAGCAGGCAATGCATGGTAGGAACACAACATGGCTCAATCAACTCCTACACATGCTAGTGGGTTTCAACTATTTACTGTGGCAACGACATGTCATGCAGAGGAATGGGTTCAACTACCACATCATAAAGTAGCAGTTGAATCGTTGTTGTCCTAATGCGATAAAAGAGAGCAGGAGCGAGAGAGTATGATTGTATCGGGATGAACAAGGGGGTTTGCTTGCCTGGTAGATCAACAGTAGAGCACTGCTCTTCAGACAGGTATTCTGGATCGGTCTCCGGAGCAGGACCTATCGAGAAGGAACAGTGTCGGCAATTAATACACAAGCATATGCAACAATATGATGCATGAACATGGCATGCAGATGTGATGTTGTTTGAGCTAATGCAACTAGCAGTCATTTGGTTGAAGTCCATTTGAACCAAAGGTTCAAATGCATCTCCAAAATAAGCTCTTATAAATGCCATTCATGTGTTTTGACCTATACAGAAGGTATAAGTTGTTTCTTCATGCATGAAAATTGTACAGATGTATAGATTGCATTTTTCTGATAATTTTTCATATATAAATTATTTCAATCTGAGCTACGGTTGAATTTCTATGAATTTTTGAAGTTTAGCTAATTTTATGGAATTTCCAAAATAGAAATAATCCAGAAAATCATTTATTGCGTCAGCACTGCGTCATGCCTGCATCAGCAGGTCAACAGCGCTGACCAGGTCAAACCTGACGTGTGGGGTCCACACGTCAGTGACTCAGTTAGTTAACAAGGTTTTTTTTACTAATCTAACTACAATTAGTGGCGCTGGGGCTCACTGTTAGTGTCTCAAGGTTAACTAAGTGGTGATTAGCTTAAGCTAATCACCTAGCAGGTCGGGCCCGCTCGTCGGGCCGACGAGGTTAACGCCGGCGACCTCTGGACGCGGTGACGTCCGCGTTACAGGACACGGGGGCGGCGACTAAGGGCACCGGGTGTAGCTCGGGTTCTCGCGCATCCAGCGGAGTAGATAGGAGGTGCTGGGATGACCGGAGCTCACCGGAGCGAAGTTCAGGGCGGCGGCCGGCGCGCGGGTTTGGGCAGGATTGAGCTACGGGGCACGGCAGGGGCTGCAGAGTGCCTCTATGGCCTCCTGGCGTCACCAGGAGCAGGGTGACGCACTTGGTTTGGGCGGAAGCGGGCCAGAACGACAACGGCGACATGGACAGCGGTGAGGTGCTCGCGAGCGTGGTGGTTGAGCTAGCTAGACGGGGCAAACGAGAACGGGGAGGAGGGGAAAATGAAGTAGATCTCACGGCGGATCCAGCGGAGGCGTCAACGAGCTCGGGGAAGCACTGGTGCGGCCAGAGCGTCATTGCGATCTCGGGCAGCCGGTGACGAAGACGATGGCGATGGCGGTGCTCCAGGGCCTCCCGAGGCGCATGGCTTGGCTTCAAGGAAGAGGAAGACGGTGCAGAGCTCTTGGGCACATTGGAGGAGCGAGGCCGTGGCGGTGGGCGTGGTAATGGCGAACGGCGGCGACGGCAGCGCTCGGGGTTCGCGGGAGAGAGCAAGGGAGAGGAGGGGAGGCCACAAGAGAGAGAGAGAGAGGTGCGGGGCGGCGCGTGGCGTCGTCCAGGGCGACGGGGGGGGGGGGGGGTGAGGCAGACAGGCAGGAGGTGGCCGGATGCGTGCGTGCATGCGCGCCGCGGGCACACGTCCCTGTCCTCCTGGCATAGTGGAGACGACGACTGGCACTAGCTAGTCGGCTGGGTCGGCCTGTTGGCCACTGGGACAGGCCAAGCTGCACAGGGAGGTAAGTGCAGGTGGGTTTTCTCCCCTTTTTGTTTCCTTTTCTATTTTTTTACATTTGTTTGATTTAAAAACAATACCAAACAAATATATCTACTTATGCCAATTTTTGTAGGAGCTAGTGGTATTATTCCAGAGCTCCTCGTCAACTAGCATAATTTTTGGACATATATAAAATATATAACATATATATATCCAATGCAAATAAGTATTGCATTAATTCCAAATGGCCAAAATAAATATTTATGAGCTCCTGAAAATATTTGTTTGAATTTTACCTCTGACCAATATTTTCAGAGAGCAACATGAACATTTTCTTGGACCTTTTTGGAGCAATATTTATCTGGGTTATTTCTAGAAATGATTTCTGAGGGTTTAACAAATCCCCATTTCAAATTTAAATGAAATTTAAACATGATGCACAGATGACTAGCTAGTCTAGGTCATACCAGAACTAGGGATGTGAAAACTCTCCCCCACTCGAGAGAATCTTGTCCCGAGATTCAGGAGTCGGCCGAAAGAAAGTGGGGTACTCAAGTCAAAGACGATCTTCATGCTCCCAAGTAGCTTCTCTCTCGGAATGATCAGACCACTGAACCTTGAGAAACTTGATGTTATGATGTCGAGTGACACGCTCTTCTTGATCCTGAATGCGAACAGGGTACTCTCGATATGTGATGTTATCTTGGAGATCAAGCGTTTCGTGGTCCACTCCGCGAATGGGATCCGAGAAGCAACGCCTGAGTTGAGAGATGTGGAAGACATCATGAACTCGAGAAAGATGTGGGGGTAGTTCCAACTGGTAGGCAACCTCTCCTCGTTTAGCGAGAATGCGAAAAGGACCAATGTAACAAGGAGCCAACTTTGGTAGGGGGTCCCGAACTGTGCGTCTAGGCGGATGGTAACAGGAGGCAGGGGACACAATGTTTTACCCAGGTTCGGGCCCTCTTGATGGAGGTAAAACCCTACGTCGTGCTTGATTAATATTGATGATATGGGTAGTACAAGAGTAGATCTACCACGAGATCAAGGAGGCTAAACCCTAGAAGCTAGCCTATGGTATGATTGTTGTTCGTCCTACGGACTAAAACCCTCCGGTTTATATAGACACCGGAGAGGGCTAGGGTTACACAGAGTCGGTTACAATGGTAGGAGATCTACATATCCGTATCGCCAAGCTTGCCTTCCACGCCAAGGAAAGTCCCTTCCGGACACGGGACGAAGTCTTCAATCTTGTATCTTCATAGTCCAGGAGTCCGGCCGAAGGTATAGTCCGGCTATCCGGACACCCCCTAATCCAGGACTCCCTCAGTAGCCCCTGAACCAGGCTTCAATGACGACGAGTCTGGCGCGCATATTGTCTTCGGCATTGCAAGGCGGGTTCCGCCTCCAAGTACTTCATAGAAGATTTTGAACACAAAGGTAGTGTCCGGCTCTGCAAAATAAGTTTCCACATATTGCCATAGAGTGAATAATATTTACCCAAATCTAATCTGCTGACGTATTCCGTAGCGTGACATCACACCACGGCCAAGTCTTTATTCGAATCATTTTACTGTCCCACCTCAGCGCGTTTAGCGAGGTGGTTTCCTTGGCACGTCTTGTCAAAGCAGAGATCGTGTCTCCTTATTCCGAGATTCTCATCAATACGGGTGTGGGTAACCCAACCGCGCCATTGATTATGGCGCTTGGGAGATAAGCGAGTTTTACCAGGCTAGTGGGGGCGCATAGTCGCGTCCACCCATATAAGGGGATAAGGATCCACCTTTTCATCCACGCCTTCTTCCTCCTTTGCCTATCCATTTCCGCGCACTCGAGCTCCAGCGCCCAAGTCCGCACACCCCACCTCAACCTTCTCCAGCCATGTCCGGAGCAGGAGGCAAGTGGATGGTCTCCTCCGTGACGGAGGGACTCATCAAAAAACTGAGGAAGGCCGGATACTTGTCTAACGACATTGCGCACCGGCTTCCCGAAGAGGGGCAGCTCATCCCCACCCCTAGGCCCCATGAGAGGGTGGTGTTCCTTCCCCATTTCCTTCGCGGACTGGGCTTCCCTCTCCACCCATTTGTCCGGGGGCTCATGTTCTACTATGGCCTGGATTTCCACGATCTGGCCCCGAACTTTGTCCTCAACATCTCGGCGTTTATTGTCATGTGCGAGGCTTTCCTCCACATCCGCCCCCATTTCGGCCTATGGCTCAAGACTTTCAATGTCAAGCCAAAGGTGGTGTGTGGCACCCAGGCGGAGTGCGGAGGCACCATGGTCGGCAAGATGCCCAACGTCTTATTGCTCGAGGGCTCCTTCGTGGAGACCCTAAAGGGGTGGCAATCGGGGTGGTTTTACATCACCGAGCCGTGCGACCCTGAATGGGTCGCAGCCCCTGAGTTCCGATCCGGACCCCCTATGCGGCTCACCTCCTGGAAAGAGACGGGCCTGTCGTGTGGTAAAAAAGGAGAGCTGATCGGACTCCAAACATGCGTCCAAACCCTGGTGGACAAGAAGCTCAAACTGGTCAACGTAGTCCAGGTTATGCTCATCCGCCGGATCCTCCCGTGTCAACAATGGGCTTTCAACCTGTGGGAGTTCGACCCGGTGTGACACCAAACTCTGAGCAGGCTCTTCGACACGATGTACGAAGATGCCTGGAAGGTGCTTTTCAAGGGCGCTGAGGCCCCCGCATCCGCTACCGAGGATCACGGATTCAGCACGCAGCGTCACGCTCGTGGGGTAAGCTGTTTTTACCTTTTACAGGGTATTAGTTTTTCATGGTTTGACTCCATGCGGGATCTAAGCTCCCTTACCTTTGACAGGACTGGCAGGAGACGTCCGGACAGATCAACTGTCCGGCTCCTTTGCCCGAAGGCCCAGCGGACGCTCGCTTGGCGAAGCTGTTGGTTCCGACACCCTATGTGGTGCCGGAGAAGAAGGCCAAGAAGAAGGCCACGAGGACTCAAAAGAGTGCCCGGCGCCAGGAGGTGTCGGATTCATCATCTGATGACTCCAAGGCGCACTCCTCCCATGAAGACGAGGAGGAGGAAGAAGAGACCTCTCCCCCTCCAGCGGGGGGAGGGAAGAAAAGGAAGGCCGCCCCAACTAGGGAGGCCGAAGAGTCCAAGAAGGGGAAGACCCCTCCTCCGGACCACTCCACCAACGCCGACAACGGCGAAGAGGAGTGGCCGCACAAGGCCAAGCCCCTGGCGAGATCGTAAGTATTCGGATACTAGAGTGATTCATAGTATTCCCCCATTGCACAGCTTTTCCTTACGTCGAACATGTCTATGCAGTCCGCCCAAGGCCGGGCTTGACGAGTCATCGAGCGGCTCCCTGGATTCGTCGGATGTGAATTCGCTTCCGGCGGCTACCTCCCCCCACCCTACGGACGACGCCGAGGTGGCTTCCCAACAGGTTCCAAGCCAGGAGGAGGTGGTCGTGGAGGCGCCGCAAGGCGACCTCCCGGACTCCAGGCGTGAAGGGGATAGAACCCCCAAGGGCTCTATGTCCGGCTTTGAGCCGGACACCGCGCCGGAACCTTGAACGGTTCTGGACTCCTGTAGGCAGCCTCCTTCCAAGAGGAGCAAGCCGACTGAGCCGGTGACCTCCGTCCAACCGGAGGCACCAGACAATTTGCTGGAGGTGCTTAACGGCGCCTCCATCGACGAGGAGCACCGCACTATTATGAGTGCGGTGATCCAGAAGGTTCAGTCCGCCAAGAGCGGACTGACTGAAGCCTGTGCCAGCCTTCTAACAGGCTTTGAGGTAAGTAAAGAATATGTAAAAATATTACCGCATAGACAGTACCCCCTGATGCTCTATTCGACGTTCAGAAAGAAAAGCCGAATAGAGGATCTAATACCATTCGCAGGAGTCTAACAAAAGTAACTCAATATGCGTATGCAGGCTTCGCTGCTAGCATCCGCCGCACTGACTGCGGAGGTGGGCACGCTGAAGCAGAACCTCGAGCGGTCCGAGCAAGAGCTCGGCCTAGCCAAGCAGCAGCTCGAGGAGAAGGAAGGTAAGAAATACCTTATTTAAATATGTGAAAGGTGCAATTGCAAAAACTGATAGGATTAACGTGGCTATTGTAGGGGCCACAACTGAGGTGGCGACCCTTAAGCAAGCGCTGGCCGAGGCTGAGAAGAGGGTGGCCACGGAGCGCACCGAGCGGGAGAAGCATGAGACGCAGATTGGCGAGGTGCGGCAAGAGCTCCAGGCTCTCATGAAAAAACATGAGAGTTTGGAGCTTGACTCAAAGACACGAGAGTCTGAGCTCGCGGCGGCCATTGAAGATGCCAAGTCTGCCAAGGCCGAAGCCCAAAAGGCCCTCCAGGAGGTTGAGGCAATAAAAAAGATAGCAGCGGGTAAGGCATTCTTTATGCAAAGCAAGCACGTAAAAGTGAATTACTTGTTACTTACCCGAATCCAGAGCTCTCCAGGAGCATTCACAGACTTGCCCCGTAGCGTGTTGGATGCTGCCGCCTTCTACCGAGCCGAGGAGGGAAGTTCGACGGAGAAGGTGTCCTGGTCTCAGTATGCTGAGGCCGAACACCCGGTGCCCTTAAGCGACCACCTGAAACAGCTGGTCGAGCTCCATAAGGTGGACGAACAGGCCATGAAGGGCCTCATAGTTCGGCTGTGGCCTGGAGAGGCCATGCCTGGGAGCTACTTCGGGCTGGTGAGGCGGCTGGTGGAGGCCTGTCCAAGGCTCGAAGTCATCAAGCGCTCCGTATGCATCGAGGGTGCCCGTAGGGTGCTTGCCCATGTGAAGGTGCACTGGGGCAAGCTGGATGCTGAGAAGCTTGTGAAGGACGGCCCACCGCCGGGCAAGGAGCATCGCAAGCCCGAGATGTATTATGAGGGCGTTCTGAAGGGTGCCCGCCTTATGGCGGATGAATGTTCTAGGGATGTAATTTTTGAGTAAACTCGCTCATTTTGTCCTGTGCGCTGAAAACTTGTTCATGTGCGCTAAGCAATGCTTTTTGAATTTAAAATATTACCTTCTGTGCGGCCATTTATCAAATTTGAGAGATGGCGAGTCGTCGGCTTCTGTCCCCATGCCACGAGTGCTGGGGTGTTCGGGATAAACATGAGCGCTCTTTTCCCCATTTTTGGGTCCTTCGAGGGAGGCGCTCAACACAACGAACAAGGCAATCAGACTATAAGGCTTGAACACTCTCACTTAGCCATAGAATTCTATAATTTTAAATTTCGGCGAAGCCCCTAGTGTTCGGAAGACCGAGTTTGGGGCGCTATCCATGCCTAGGCCGGACAAAGCCGACTCCTCGCTCTAAGCGGCATAAGTCTTTAGGGACTCGAAAACCTCTCGAACAGCGACCAGCTCTTGCCTCATCATGACGGTCAGTTTTAGCTTTCTCTACTGAGGTGCTTAGCCCAGCTCAACTGGGGCACAATCGCAGTAGTTCTCCTAGTGCTACCTTAGCCGATATAACGGAACGTAAGGTACCAAAACATAGGAGCCGGGCAAACCCAACTATTGACCCAAGACATGATTCGGAGCCGATGCATATAATGCTATAAGTTCGGGGTGCCGCATTTCTAAAAGTGTTCGGACTTCTCACACCGTATTGTAGGGAACTTAAGCCCCTGGCATATTGGCCGTACCAAAGTGTACAGGTGCAACATGTCATTAATGAACATATATTCGTAAAAAAGGAGTAATGCAATAATAGACGGAAGCTATGCATTGTTTATTTAAAAAGGCTGCGATCAAAGCAGAATGATACAAATAGTGCAATAAGCAAAAGATGGGACTATTTAACATGTCCTTTCCAGGGGCGAGCTGCGGAATGGTATGTGAAACAGGTATACTGCTCGTTATAGAGACCACCTTAGAGTTCCGTAGTGCGGCGTAGCTTTCTGCTTCCCTGGTTGTATCGTTTGTGCGGTAATTGTACTGCCGGACAAGCCTTCCGAAGAATGGAGTCCTGAAAATAAGAGAAAATTAAGAAATCGGCAGCCCCTAGTGCGGTTTAAGCCGTGTTTCGGGCGTGCCGTGATGGTGCCCCTCCCCCTGTGCCCATGGTATTTCCAGAGCGTAGTTATGTACGCGCAATACTGGTTTCGCAAGTTCGTGAGGGCTGGGGTTGGGGCCGCATTGCTATGCTTGCTCAGAACGTGCCAGGCGGTCTTGTTGTAGGTTACTCCGGGCGTGCTTGACGGTGTCCAAACGTTTAATGGCCGGACTGGAGAATTGCCCTGAGAGGCTGCTTTGTACTTCTGCTACGATAGCCGCCGTATGCTCCTCCGTTCGGAGAGAGCGTTCGGTGTTTCCATTGACCATGATGACTCCTCGAGGGCCTGGCATCTTGAGCTTGAGGTATGCGTAGTGCGGCACCGCATTGAACTTGGCAAATGTGGTTCGCCCGAGCAGTGCATGATAGCCACTGCGGAACGGGACTATGTCGAAGATTAACTCCTCGCTTCGGAAATTATCCAGAGATCCGAAGACCACTTCAAGTGTAACTAAGCCTGTACAGTTGGCCTCTACACCTGGTATGATGCCTTTAAAGGTCGTTTTAGTGGGTTTAATCCTCGAGAGATCGATGCCCATTTTCCGCACTGTATCCTGGTAAAGCAGGTTCAGGCTGCTGCCGCCATCCATAAGGACTCTAGTGAGGTGAAATCCATCAATAATTGGGTCTAGAACCAATGCGGCGAATCCGCCATGATGGGTGCTAGTGGGGTGGTCCCTTCGATCAAAAGTGATCGGGCAGGAAGACCATGGGTTGAACTTTGGGGCGACTGGCTCCATCGCGTATACGTCCCTTAGCGCACGCTTCCGCTCCCTCTTGGGGACGTGGGTTGCGTATATCATGTTTACCGTCCGCACTTGTGGGGGAAAACCTTTCTGTCCACTGTTGTTCGACGGCCGGGGCTCCTCCTCGTCATCACTATGCAGCCCCTTGTCTCTGCTTTCGGCATTTAACCTTCCTGCCTGCTTGAACACCCAACAATCTCTGTTCGTGTGATTGGCTGGTTTTTCGGGGGTGCCATGTATCTAGCATGAGCAGTCGAGTATTCGGTCCAAACTGGACGGGCCCGGAGTATTTCTTTTGAATGGCTTTTTCCGCTGACCGGGTTTAGAGCCTCTGAATCCGGCATTAACTGTCGTATCCTCAACATTGTCGCCGTTAATGCGGCGCTTTTGCTTGTTGCGACGCGACCTGCCACTGTTGTGCATGGTATCAGAATTACCAGGGCTCTTGGTCATGTTATTGCTGCGAGCTAGCCAGTTGTCTTCTCCCGCGCAAAAGCGGCTCATAAGTGTCGTGAGGGCTGCCATAGATTTCGGCTTTTCCTGTCCTAGGTGCTGTGCAAGCCACTCGTAGCGGATGTTATGCTTGAAGGCTGCTAGGGCCTCTGCGTTCGGACAGTCGACGATTTGATTTTTCTTGGTTAGGAACCGTGTCTAGAATTGTCAGGCCGATTCCTCTGGCTGCTGAATTATGTGGCTAAGGTCATCGGCGTCTGGTGGTCGCACATAAGTGCCCTGGAAATTGTCGAGGAATGTGGCTTCCAGGTCCTCCCAACAACCAATTGATTCTGCTGGCAAGCTATTAAGCCAATGCCGAGCTGGTCCTTTAAGCTTGAGTGGGAGGTATTTGATGGCGTGTAAGTCATCACCGTGGGCCATGTGGATATGAAGGAGATAGTCCTCGATCCATACCGCAGGATCTGTTGTGCCATCATATGATTCGATGTTCACGGGTTTGAAACCCTCAGGGATTTGATGATCCATTACTTCATCTGTGAAGCATAGTGGGTGTGTGGCGCCTCTGTATTGGGCTATATCATGACGCAGCTCAAACGAGCTTTGTCTACTGTGTTCGGCCAGGCCGGATTGACTGTATCCGGAGTGACGATTACCGTCTTGTGCCGTGGGGCACCCACGCGATCCATAGATCGATCTTGTTTGCCTTGCCTTGTCCTCCAATATATCTCGCAGGTCTGGCGCATTTTCCCATGCCTTGGTATTTTTTGAGCGGCGCCGGGTTGCGGCTTGAGTGGAGGGCCGAGAGGCCTCTCTGTCGCGGCCACAGGGTGGCGGGTCGGCCACATCATGCGCTAGTGATGTAGGTTTAGGTGCTTCCTCCTCTAATTGGGGTAGCAACCTGCGCTTTGGGTAGCTTTTGGAGGGGCGTTCGAGTTCATACTCTTCGGCCGCAAGGACTTCAGTCCATCTGTTGGCTAGCAAATCTTGATCAGCTCTAAGCTGTTGTTGTTTTTTCTTGAGGCTGTTCGCCATGGACATAAGCCTGCGTTTGGAACGCTCTTGTTCGACGGGATCCTCCGGCATGACAAGTTCGTCGTTGTCGAGGCTTGCCTCGTCTTCGGAGGGAGGCATATAATTATCGTCCTCGACCTCTCTGTCTGCCGCTCTCTCATGAGGGCTGGCTTCTCCATACTCCTATGTTGAATCTTGCTGGAGGTGGTTGTCTTTGGCTCTGTCCGGGGTGTTATTATCTCCCGTGCCGGAATCACCGTTTTTGCTTTGGCGGGATTTAGAGCGGCGCCGCTGATGCCGACGCTTAGGCTGCTTCTTGGAGGGGTCATCCTCCGCTGTTCCATCACCATTGCCTTCTTTTAGGGTGTCCACCATGTATATATCATACGACGAGGTGGCTTTCTAGTGCCCTATAGGCGCTGGTTCTTGATCGTCTCCTGCATCGGCGTCCATACCGTCGATGTCTTCGGAGTCGAAGTCGAGCATGTCGGTTAAATCATCGACAGTGGCTATGAAGTGGGTGGTGGGTGGGCTTTGAATTTCTTCATCATCCGCATCCCAACCTCGTTGACCATAGTCTGGCCAGGGCTCTCCTGATAAAGAGAGAGACTTTAGTGAATTCAGAATATCGCCGAAGGGCGAGTGCTGAAAGATGTCTGCGGCGGTGAACTCCATGATCGGCGCCCAATCGGGTTCGATCGGTAGGGGCGCGGAGGGCTCGGAGTCTGGAGAGGAGTCCGGCTCCTTGGAGTCATGGGCTTCGCAGAGAATAGGGCTGGTGTTCGGCTCTATCACCGTAGAGATTGCAGCCCCCGAGGCGGTGTCCAACCACCCATCCTCGATTGGCGCAGTTGGCTCCGAATTAAGGATCAGAGCTAATGCGGGTGCGGCCTCCAGGGCACTGTTCGGCGATAGAGCTAGATCATGCCCATCATGATAGTGCGGCATGCTCGGCTGCGGCTCGAATCCGTCGAAGATCAAGTCTCCGCGGGGGTCCGCTGTGTAGTTTAAACTTCCAAATCTGACCTGACGGCCAAGGGCGTAGCTTTCGATCTGCTCCAGATGGCCAAGCGAATTGGCCCGTAGTGCAAAGCCGCCGAATACAAAGATTTGTCCGGGGAGAAAGGTCTCACCCTGGATTGCATCGCTGTTAATGATCGGAGAAGCCATCGGGCCTAAAAGTGACGACACGGAGGAACTCTCAATGAAAGCACCAATGTCGGTGTCAAAACCGGTGGATCTCGGGTAGGGGTCCCGAACTGTGCGTCTAGGAGGATGGTAATAGGAGGTAGGGGACACAATGTTTTACCCAGGTTTGGGCCCTCTTGATGGAGGTAAAACCCTACGTCCTGCTTGATTAATATTGATGATATGGGTAGTACAAGAGTAGATCTACCACGAGATCAAGGAGGCTAAACCCTAGAAGCTAGCCTATGGTATGATTGTTGTTCGTCCTATGGACTAAAACCCTCCGGTTTATATAGACACCGGAGAGGGCTAGGGTTACACAGAGTCGGTTACAATGGTAGGAGATCTACATACCCGTATCGCCAAGCTTGCCTTCCACGCCAAGGAAAGTCCCTTCCGGACACGGGACGAAGTCTTCAATCTTGTATCTTCATAGTCCAGGAGTCCGGCCGAAGTTATAGTCCGGCTATCCGGACACCCCCTAATCCAGGACTCCCTCACTCGATATGTGAGTTTATCTTGGAGATCAAGCGTTTCGTGGTCCACTCCGTGAATGGGATCCGAGAAGCAACACCTGAGTTGAGAGACGTGGAAGACATCATGATCTCGAGAAAGATGTGGGGGTAGTTCCAACTGGTAGGCAACCTCTCCTCGTTTAGCGAGAATGTAACGAGGAGCCAACTTGCCCTTGATACCGAAACGATGGGTACCCTTCAAAGGGGTAACCCGAAGGTAAGCTTTGTCGCCAACTTCATAAGCCACTTCCTTATGACGATGTTCATACTGGCTCTTTTGATGAGATTGGTCTGTTTTCAAATTCTCACGAATGATGCGAACTTGCTCTTCTGCCTCCTGGATCATGTCCGGTCCAAAGAAGTTTATTTCACCAGTTTCTGACCAGTTCAAAGGTGTTTGACATCTTCGTCCATACAGAATCTCAAAAGGAGCTTCCCTGAGACTGGATTGGTAGCTATTGTTATAAGCAAACTCGGCGAAAGGAAGACACTTCTCCCAATCCATACTGAATAAGATAACGCAAGCTCTAAGCATGTCTTCAAGAATTTGGTTGAGCCTTTCCACCTGACCACTTGATTGAGGGTGGAAAGCGGTACTGAAGGAAAGATGGGTGCCCATGGCAGTTTGGAAACTCTCCCAGAAATAAGAAGTGAAAAGACTACCACGGTCTGAATTGATCTTTAGTGGAACACCATGAAGTGAAACTATTCGAGAAATATATAAGTCAGCGAGCTGACTAGCGGTGATATTCTCTCAAACAGGTAGGAAGTGAGCCACTTTGGAAAGAGGATCAATGACTATGAAGATAGCATTATTCTCTCTCTTGGTCCTGGGAAAGCCGGTGATGAAGTCCATACCAACTTTATCCCATTTCCACCCAGGAATAGCTAAAGGCTGAAGGGTGCCAGCAGGTCTCTAATGTTCTGCCTTAACGCGACGACAAACGTCACAGTTAGCAATGAACTCAACGATTTCTCTCTTCATCCTAGTCCACCAGAACCTCTAGCGTAGATCCTGATACATATTAGTACTACCGGGATGAATCATGAGAGGAGATTCATGAGCCTCCTTAAGGATCAGTTGTCGCAGATGTTGATTCTTGGGAACCACCAAGTGGTTCTCAAAGAAAACGACACCTCGATCATCCATAGAGAAACAACCAACAACCCCTTATTAATGTTTCTCTTGATGCGGGAAATTCCCGTATCCTGCTTCTGAGCAAAGATGATCTGATCCACAAGGGTAGGTTTCGCCACCAAGGTAGAAAGGAATCCGTGGGGAGCAATGTGAAGGTTGAGCTTACATAATTCCTCATGGAGAAGTGGTTGGCCCTGTTTTAACATGAGATTGTTGCAATAGGACTTACGACTTAGTGCATCAGCCATGACATTAGCCTTGCCTAGGGTGTAGGTAATCCCTAAGTCATAATCTGAGATCAAGTCCAACCAACGTCTTTGCCTAAGGTTCAAATCTGGTTGGGTGAAGATATACTTGAGACTCTAGTGATCGGTGTAAAACTCGCAACGCTTACCAAGAAGGTAATGTTGCCATGTCTTAAGTGCATAGACTACGGCTGCAAGCTCTAGATCATGTGTTGGATAATTCTCCTCATGTGGATGCAATGGTTGAGATGCATAGGCAATCACATGACGATCCTGCATAAGAATGCAACCTAGTCCCTGTCGTGAGGCATCATAGTAGATAACAAAGTCCTTAGTGAAATCCGATGGCACAAGTATGGGAGCAGAAGTCAGGCGTCTTTTCAGTTCCTGAAAACTGTGCTCACACTGTGGGGACCACTCAAACTTTTTATCCTTCTTGAGAAGTTCCGTGAGAGGTTTGGCCACTTTAAAGAAGTTTTCAATGAAGCGGCGACAATAACTGGCTAGACCAAGGAAACTCCTAACTTGTTTAACTGTTTCAAGTGGAGACCAATCAAGGACGGCCTGAACTCTCTCGGGATTGACAGCAATGCCCTTACCAGAGATCATGTGGCCTAGGTAGGTCACTTCTGGCAACCAAAATTCGCACTTGGAGAACTTGGCATAAAGGCGGTGCTCTCTGAGCTTCTCTAACACAAGTATAAGATGTTCGGCATGCTCTCCCTTGTTCTTCGAGTAAATAAGAATGTCATCAAGGTAAACCACGACGAACTTATCTAAGTACTCCATGAAGATCGAGTTCATCAAGCGGGAGAATGTAGCTGGAGCATTGGTTAGACCAAAGGACATGGCGGTGTACTCGTACTGGCCATAACGAGTGACAAAAGCCGTCTTAGGAATGTCCCCATTTCTGATCTTGATTTATTGGTAGCCAAACCTCAAATCCATCTTGGAAAAGACTGAGGATCTAGCGAGCTGATCATAGAGATCGTTGATCCCGGGGAGCGGATATTTGTTCTTTATTGTGACCAAATTAACGGGACGATAATCGACAACCATATGGTCCGTACCATCCTTCTTCTTGACAAGAGGACGGGGCAAGCCCAAGGAGAAGAACTAGGATGGATGAAACCCTTTTGCAAGGACTCATCAAGTTGTTTCTTAAGCTCAGCTAGCTCTAAGGGTGCCATCTTGTAAGGTCTCCTAGAAATTGGGGTGGTTCTGGGGATAAGATCTATGACAAACTCTACATCTCTGTCAGGTGGAATACCTAGCAGTTCCTCAGGAAAGACATCCAGAAAGTCATAGACTACCGGGATATCCTCAAGGTCTAGAAGAGGGCTGGCATTAAGAGAATAGAGCTGACGCTTTGCAACTCTAATGGAGACAGTGACTATATTGCCAGATGGATGTACCTGTAGACTTGAGGGCTATAAGTGATGCAAGGAATACAAGTCTGTCAACAAGGATTTCATTACCATGGCTTACACTAGAAGTTTGCCATTTGGATCCAGGAGTTTGAATGACTAGTGGAGAGGGCATATCACAAAATGAAATGTTGTGCAAGCTAGCATAGCTTTCAGAAATGAAGGAGTGAGATGCTCCAGTATCGAACAGAACCGATGCTGGATGGCAGTTGACAAGGAGTGTACCAAGAACGACATCTGGGTCATCATGAGTGTCTTTAGCTGAGACGTGATGCACATGTCCACGTTCAGTGGAAGATGACTTGACACTGATCATCTTGCGTGATGGCTTACCACGAAGAACAGACTCCTCGGGTTGGGGTGGATCATAGTTGGCTTGAGAGTAGTCACGTGCATAGTGTCTTGGCTCTCCACATGTGAAGCAAGTCCCTGAAGTAGGACGTGGACCCGCATTGACAAGCGGTCTACCAATAGGCCTCGGTGGAGCATACAACTTAACTGGGGAAGGTACCACATAAGATGGCCTCGGCGAATAATCGGGTGGAAGAGCGGAGTTCGGAACCCAAATCTGGCGCTTCTGAGAACTAGAACCGAAGGAAGAACCCAAATCACGGGTGTGCTTACGAGACTCCTCGTAAGTGAGATGAGCTGTCTCTGCATTAATGGCCTTGTTCACAAGGCCCTGGAATGTATCACAATGATGCAGGTGGAGATCATGACGCAACTTGGGGTTGAGACCCTTCCGGAACCTAGCCTGCTTCTTGGCGTCTGTGGACACCTCTTCTATAGCATAGCGGGCGAGGTTCTCAAACTCTCTACTATAAGCATCAACAGCCATCTTACTCTGGGTGAAACTACAGAACTCTTCTCTCTTGCGGTCAATGAGAGCCTGGGGAATGTGATGCTCGCGAAAAGCCTCAGTGAAATCTCTCCAGGTGGGTATCTGGCCAGCTGGAAGCATAAACTCATAGTTCTGCCACCAAAGACTAGCAGGACCTTCCAGGTGATAAGCAGCATAGGTGACCTTGTCACCTTCAGCTACGTTCACAGAACACAGCTTGATAGTGATACTACGGAGTCAGTCATCGGCATCGAGTGGCTCAATGGAATGATGGAAGGTAGGTGGTTTTAGGCCAATGAAGTCATGAATGGACGCAGACTCTATGTACTGATGGGCGGTGTTCTCCTCAATACGTGCTAACAAGCGGTTAGACTCTTGCTCGTTCTTCTCCATCTCTAACATGAACTCTGCCAATGAAGGCTGGTCGGGAGGATCCTCATCCCTACCATCTCGGTGGTTCCGGCTACGAGCAACAGAACTTCGGTTAACTGACGACATCTTGGAGAACCAACCAAGGAAACAAGGATGGATTCAGCATCATCATAAGGATGTAGAATATAGTACAAGGAAAATACTATCTCTTGAACTCCTAGGACAATTCCGGCAGCATAACGGCAGTAAAATGCTCAAAATGAGACATCCTGCAAACGATGGGGTAGTACCAAACTCATCATCATCACTCAAGGTTCTGTGATAGTACTAAATAGACTACACTGGGAATACTCGAAAACTAGAATATGACTCTGATCAACCAATCCTAAGAGACTACGGAGTAGTAACTCATGATCCTGATAGATGAAAGAGAAAGCCTAGTTCCTTAACCCCGTAGGAAAGATAGGATGACTCAGATCAGAAGGCATGAGGTATAAGGAGTAAAAAGAACCTTACGTTCCCTTCCACAATCAATTCCCTTATATAACTAAAGAATTTCTAGACTCAACTTTGACCAGTTGGCTTGGTAATCCTACAGGCAGTCAGGCTCTGATACCAAAGTTGTCGGGACCCCGACTCTAAGTCACACCGATCTAGCATGTAACACGTCATATCACTTTGCGGCCTCACGCATGGTATTCCCACAGGTGTTGCCTTACCTGGCCCGGGACCGTTTGCGCCTTTTGGCTCACGTATATGATAGTGTCGCCAACATCCATATGACAGAGAACCCGGGCCGACATGACTAGTCATGAACCCAAAGTGGCACTAACTTACGGGGACAGGCATACATGAAACAACATCGAGCAAAACCCCAGAAGAAGTGCAAGGTTACTGTGGATGGTGAACTACCGCGGGCTCCTCCTCACGATGCAGATCAACCCACTGTGCCGCTGCCCACGCCAATCAATGTGCTGCAGCAGGTTGGCCTTCGCCTCGGCATTGGGCCGGAGAATCTCACTAAGGAGAAGCTTGAGGCTTCTTCTTGCAAGTCTTCTGCTCCTCCTAGCTCCAATGATGATAGCTGATCATTTCATTTGGTGGGGATTATGGTTAACCCTTGTGAAAACCATTTATCTGCACTTATCTTTTAGGCTTTGTCTGAACTTTTATGCTATCCCTTGGCTGAACTGGTACTGTCATTATGTGACAGTCTTTTGTTGTTACTTAATTATGGTCTGTAATGAATCACAATGATGTTAGAGATTGGAAAGTTCTCTGTTGGAATGTGGGAGGTCTGAATTCAGATGACAGAAAGCGTGCAGTTCGTCAGAAAATTGATGAGAGTGCTTGTTCCATTGTTTGCCTCCAAGAAACAAAATGTGAGGTCATTGATCAGCGTTTCATCCGTAAATGTTGTCCACGACGTTTTGATCAGTTTATCCATGTGCCTTCGTCTGGAGCCTCGGGTGGGTTGTTAGTCGTATGGAATACTGCTCTGTTTGCTGGGAAGCTAATTGAGTCCAATAGCTTTGGTATTATGGTGGAGTTCATGTCTGTTCATAACTCCCAAACCTGGACTCTAGTTTCAGTCTATGGACCCTGTCAAAATCCAGCTAGAGATAATTTTATTAATTGGTTGCATGATATAACTATCCCTGATGATGCTAACTGGCTGCTACTGGGTGATTTCAATTTCATGCGATCAATGGAAAACAGGAATAAACCAGGTGGTGATATTAATGACATGTTCATCTTTAATGAGGGTATTGGGCATCTGGGCTTAATTGAATTACCTATCAAGGGCAGAAGGTACACCTGGACAAATATGCAAACTGTTCCTTTGCTTGAACAGATTGATTGGTTTTTTACAACCCCTTCATGGACATGTTCTTTTCCTAACACTATGGTCCTTCCTCTGGCTAGAACCACTTCAGATCATGTGCCTTGTGTAGTGCAAATCAAAACTACTATTCCCAAGGCCAAAGTGTTTAGATTTGAAAATTACTGGACTAATCTGCCTGGTTTTCTTGATTGTGTCAGTGAATCTTGGAATAGACCAGTTCATAAGAAATCTTCTGCTGCTATAATATCTGCAAAGTTCAAAGCTCTCAGGCAGGCACTCAAACACTGGCACATTAGCCTTTCTACCGTCAAGGCTCTAATTTCCAACTGCAATAAAGTAATTCTTTGTCTGGATGGTCTTGAGGAGTTAAGGCCTTTGTCTGGGCCTGAGGAAAATTTCAGGAAAATTGTAAAGTTACACTTGGAGGAAACTCTAAGGTTGCAATTTATCTACTGGAAGCAGAGATGTACCATTAGGAACATTAAAGTGGGAGAGGAAAACACCAAATTTTTCCATGCCATGGCCACAGAGAGATACAGGAATAACTCTATTTCTAGTATAACTTCTGATGATGGGCAAGTGATCTCTGATCATGCATCAATTGCTGGATTATTTCTGCAGGAGTTCAAGCAGAGGATGGGATGCACAAATAATACACAAATGGGTTTTGATATGCCAAATATAATTAAGAAGGTTCAGGGACTAGATGATTTGACCAAGCCCTTTTCTGAGCAGGAAATTGATTGTGTTATTAAGGAAATGCCTCCTGACAGATCACCTGGGCCAGATGGTTTCACTGGCCTTTTTCTTAAGAAGTGTTGGCACATAATTAAAGATGACTTTCATCAATTGGTCAAAGAGTTGTTTGAGGGGCACCTTGATTTGGAGTGTATCAACAGTTCTCTCATAACCTTGATCCCAGAAAAGATTTCACCTGAGGGTTTGAATGATTACAGGCCAATATCTTTGACAAATACCTGTTTGAAATTCCTCACTAAACTTTTGGCAAACAGGTTGCAGAAGGTCATCCTTTCCTGTATTCATAAAAACCAATATGGGTTTATTAAATCCAGGTCTATTCAGGATTGTCTACCTTGGTGCTTTGAGTATATTCACCAGTGTAATGCTTCAAAGAGACCAATAGTGCTGCTGAAATTGGATTTTACTAAAGCCTTTGACACTATTGAGCATGATGCCATTCTTAGAATCTTAAGATACAAGGGTTTCAATGAAAAATGGATCTCCTGGATGCAAACTATTTTGTCTTCTGGCTCTTCTTCTGTGCTTCTTAATGGTGTTCCTGGCAATCATTTTAAATGTAAGAGAGGAGTCAGGCAAGGAGACCCAATGTCACCTCTTCTTTTTGTCCTTGCCGCTGACCTGCTTCAGTCTGTTGTCAACGACATGTGCAGTAAAGGAATTCTGACTTTGCCAATCCCTTCCAACAGTCAGGATTACCCCATTGTTCAGTACGCTGATGATACACTAATTGTGTTGCCTGCTATTGATCACCAACTACTTGCTCTTAAAGACATGCTTGATGTCTTTGCTGCGGCAATAGGATTATCTGTAAATTTTACAAAATCCCTTATGGTGCCTATGAACTTGTCATCAGATGAAGCTAACAGGTTGGCCTCAATTCTTGGCTGTAGCATAGGATCCATGCCTTTTACTTACTTGGGTCTACCCATGGGGACTACAAGGCCCTCAATCCAAGACCTCATGCCCCTAGTGCATAGGATTGAAAGAAGATTGTCTGCCACTTCATGTTTTCTAAATCAAGGTAGCAGGTTGCAGTTGCTCCACTCTATCCTAACATCAATGCCTATATACTTCCTGTGCACACTAGTCATCCCAACTGGTATTTTGAAGCAAATTGAAAGGATTCAGAGACAATGTCTATGGAGAGGAAACTCTGATACCCCGAGACAATCTCTGGCCGCTTGGGACTTGGTATGCTTACCAAAAAACAAAGGGGGTCTTGGTGTGCTTAATCTCAGGGTGCAGAATGAGGCCTTGCTTATGAAGTTCTTGCACAAATTTTATAATCATCATGACATCCCCTGGGTTGGCCTTATTTGGAATGCCTACTATGCCAACTCTGTCCCTCATACTACCACGCTCTGTGGATCCTTTTGGTGGCGTGATGTGTTTAAATTGGTTGACAAATATTGTCAGATGGCTACTCCAGCGTTGGGTGATGGCAGGTCCATTCTCTTTTGGTCTGACAGATGGATGGCTGAGCTTAAGGGTTCTAGTCTCAGGGAAAAATTTCCTAGGCTCTTCTCCTTTGTTATTAATGAGCAACTTTCAGTGTCTGATGTGCTTTCCCAGGAGTTTTTGTCAAATCTGCATTTGCCCATCTCTACACAGGCCTTTGCTGAGCTGGAATGTCTTCAACAGCTGACTCATGATTATTCTTGCTCTGCAACTCATGATGTATGGATTTGGCCTTTTCATAAGGGTTGTTTCAGACCGAAATCCTTTTATGTGTATGAGCATCAGCATATTGTTGTTGATCCAATCTTCCAATGGATTTGGAAATCTTCATGTACATTGAAAATCAAAATGTTTGGTTGGTTACTGCTAAGGGATCGTTTAAACACCAGAGACATGCTACTCAGAAGGCATTGGCATGTGGAAGATCATACTTGTGTCCTATGTCCATATCTGATCCATGAAGATCGTGCACATCTGTTCTTCTCTTGTAATTTTAGCATTAGAGTCTGGAATTACCTGCAGATTATCTGGGACACACAGCCTGGGATGACAACTTACAACATGGCAGTAAAGGCTAGGAAGGATTTTGGGCATTCTTTCTTCACTGAAGTGGTCTTTACAGCAGCTTGGAACATTTGGATCTTGAGGAATGGCAAGGTTTTCAGGAATGAGACACCTTCTTTCAGAGCTTGGAGGCATAACTTCATCCATGACATAACCCTTCTTTCTCATAGGATAAAATGTAAATACAAGGATAGCCTTCTAACTTGGATCTCTAGCCTTCCTTAGGTAGTGTTTTCTTTGCCCTGCTTGGGTTGTAACTTTGTAAGTATTTCTGTCTTCCTTTTTTTTCTATTCTTGTATGGACTTGTAATAGGACTTTGTTCTTTGTTGTTTTCAATAAAGAGCTGTGAGGCTGTTGCCTTGCAGTACATATTCAAAAAAAACATCGAGCATGTCGGTCATCAGCATGTGAATCTGGGCTGTAGCAACTGGGCTAACAGGACTCCGAAAATCCGGGCTGTAGCAGGCTAGCAGGACTCCGGAAATCACCGCATGACATTTCCCCGAAGGGACAGACACAGGAACGATGTGAATCACATGCCGGCCAGTCTAAGTGTTCCAGAGCAGTAGTGCTGGGCTATCAGGACTCCGGTGAACCGGGCTGTAGTGAACTACCATGGCTCAGTGGAAGCACCAGAGTACATTTCCCCATAAGAGAGGCTACCAAGGATAGACAACTAGGTTTTCGGTTCCCACACATAGCAATACACGTCACATGTACGCATAGCATGCAAGTATGTGCTATACAACATGGCATCACAACATAACTCAAACTCATATAGATAAAGGCCCAGAAGAGCCACATAGCATGAAATACACACATGGGTCACATGACCCATCATTCAGAGCATACAAGCAACGGAAGCATTACATGTATGAGTACAGACATCTACAAATGAAAAAGGCTAAGAAGCCTGACTATCTACAAGTCCCTCCCAAGGGTACAAGATCGTAGCTGGGGTAGCAAGCTACTCGTCGAAGTCCAAGCAGAACTACTAGTGAGACAGATGTTTCATCTGCAAAACATAAGTAAATCAAACGTGAGTACAAAGGTACTCAGCAAGACTTACATCAGATCATATCATACATGCATTAGTATCAAGGAGGCAATGTGGGGTTCAGTTGCAGCAAGCCAACTTTGACTCAGTGGCTATCCTATTCTACAACTACGAGTAAGTCCTTTGAGGTACGAAAGCGCACACGAGTCCACTAATCACCACATCAATACTCTACTATGGATTCATTCACGTCTCCTTACGAGAAGGCCATCCATAACACTCACACTTGTCTTGAGCATTTTAGAGTATCCATTTCAAGTTGTCTATGTACCATGTAAGCATCCAAGAAGTCTATAACCGCGGACCCGGCTATTTGAATAGATCATGAAAACCCTGCAGGGGTGTACTTCTTCACACACGCACTCACCACTTATCGCCGTTTACACGACGTGTACTCGGCAACCTTCAAGCGGAAGCCTAGCGAGGGTGTCGGCCACGACCTGACTAACCACACAAGTCTCTCATCCAGGTTTATTGCCTATTTGGGTTCCATCCGCAAGGAGATCCGGCCGGGGTGTCGCTCACGGCCCCAAACGATGTGAGCAGGGTTCCCAAGCCCACCATCCGGGTGCCACTTGGTACACCGTGCCACTGTGCCTAGTCTGTCCCAAGCCCACCTGACCGGGTGCCACTTGCTAGACTACTAACACTACCTACAAACACCAGAAACTATTTGCAATTCCTGGAAAGAGATCAAGTCGGTTAATAAGTCGAGAGAGCTTGGAGCGCCCGGAGCCCGATGTGTGGTAGTAGCTAGTCATTGGACAACTTACACATAACTCGGTTCTTAAGGACGGTCCCAATGAGACAACCCACCATGTACTCCTACATGGCCTCTCACCGCTACCTTTACCAAATCGTGTTCACACACTTAACTCTCAACATCAGAACATAGCACTGCACTCCAATTCATTCCCGATGAATCAGACCTGACATACTCTAAGCAATATTAGGCAATGCATGGTAGTAACACAACATGGCTCAATCAACTCCTACACATGATAGTGGGTTTCAACTATTTACTGTGGCAACGACATGTCATGCAGAGGAATGGGTTCAACTACCGTAGCATAAAGTAGCAGTTGAATCATTGTTGTCCTAATGCGATAAAAGAGAGCAGGAGTGAGAGAGTAGGATTGTATCGGGATGAACAAGGGGGTTTGCTTGCCTGGTAGATCAACATTAGAGCACTGCTCTTCAGACAGGTACTCTGGATCAGTCTCCGGAGCAGGACCTATCGAGAAGGAATGGTGTCGGCAATCAATACACAAGCATATGCAACAATATGATGCATGAACATGGCATGAAGATGTGATGTTGTTTGAGCTAATGCAACTAGCAGTCATTTGGTTGAAGTCCATTTGAACCAAAGGTTCAAATGCATCTCCAAAATAAGCTCTTATAAATGGCATTCATGTGTTTTCACCTACACAGCAGGTATAAGTTGTTTTGTCATGCATGAAAATGGTACAGATGGATAGATTGCATTTTTATTATAATTTTTCATATATAAATTATTTCAATCTGAGCTACAGTTGAATTTCTATGAATTTTTGAAGTTTAGCTAATTTTTTGGAATTTCCAAAATAGAAATAATCCGGAAAATCATTTATTGCGTCAGCACTGCATCATGCCTGCGTCAGCAGGTCAACATCGCTGACCAGCTCAAACCTGATGTGTGGGGTCCACAGGTTAGTGACTCAGTTAGTTAACAGGTTTTTTTTACTAATCTAACTACAACTAGTGGCGCCGGGGCCCACTGTCAATGTCTCAAGGTTAACTAAGTGGCAGGTCGGGCCCGCACGTCGTGCCGGGGAGGTTAATGCCAGCTGTAAGTGCATCTAGTGCCACCCCTAGTTGGTTTTGGAGTATTGACGACAAACCTAGTTGAGGGACTAATGTGTTTGTGAGAATTGCAGGAAAACACAGGTAGAAGTCCCTCATTGATTCGGTTTTACTATCAGAGATGACCCCTAAAAATGTACGAAGACATTGAAGACAATGGTGGTTTATGAAGATATTCATATTGAAGACAATGACAGGAGAAGACTCCCTGTGAAGTTTTTGGAACTCAAAGACCTAGATCCTTCGTAGTTTTATTTCATTCATGTTGTGTCATAGGAACCACCGTACTGTTAAGTGGAGTCAAAGAGAACCAGTCAGAATGACTGAAGTGATGCCTAATTCAAATCCTATGTCTTCGAGCGAAGACTTTGAGAGAAAATCTTGTCCAGAGTCAGACAAGTCAGCTTTACTTGTAGCCCAAGTAAAGTTGTCGTGTGAGTTCAAAATTCGACCGTTGGTACACGTGTCAGTTCCTTAGTGACCCAGGGTCATTTCGGACAGATCAAGTCGGGTTGCCAAGTGGCTATAAATAGTTCACCCCCCACAACCATAAACGGTTGGCTGCTCAGATTTCAGTGCACGGCTTTTGTTGTTTAAGAGCAACCCACCTCGAAGCCTTTGAAAGAAAAATTCCCAGTGAGGAGAAAAGCCCTAACCACCCAGAGCCAGAGCAAATTGGGCATCACTTAAGTCTTCGTGTCTGTGTGATCTGAAGACTTATTACACTTGAGGACTGTGCATCCTCCAGACGGTTAGGCGTCGCGTTCAGAGCATCCAAGAGAAATTGTGGATTGCCAGTGAACGAAGTCTGTGAAGGTTTGGGAGTCTACCTTGAAGACTTACCTGAGTGATTGGGCGAGGTCTGTGTGACCTTAGCTCAAGGAGAAAACGGTGAGGACTGGGTGTCTTGGACTAAGTGTCCTTGTCTGGGTGTCCGGGACTGTGTGTCCTTTGGTTTAAATACCTAGCCGCTCCAACCAGACGTACAGTTGTCACAGCAACTGGAACTGGTCAAACAAATCATTGTCTTCAACGCATCGCTGGTTTCATCTTCACTTCCTCTCACTTACAGTTATTCATTGTGAAGCCATTGCATGCTTGCTTTATCTTTTGTCTTCACAACATGAATGTATGATTTGTTTGGCTTCATAACTTCTTCCTACCTGATCCTTATTACACTGAAGCTTTTGTCACTGCGCTTTCACTTTATTGAATACTTGACCATGGCTTGCCTAGTGTAATCTAACTTCCGCTGTATAGTAATAGGCATAATCTTCACTGTTTGTCTTCATAACTCTCACTTTTGAAGACTTTCATAAAAATCGCCTATTCACCCCCCCTCTAGTCGATATAACGCACTTTCACCAGCGACCTCTGGACATGGTGGCGTCCGCGTTACAGCCCACGGGGGCGGCGACTAAGGCCACTGGGGCGTAGCCCGGGCTCTCGCACATCCAGTTGAGTAGGTGGGAGGAGATGGGGTCGCCGGAGCGAAGCTCAGGGCGGCGGCCGGCGTGCGGGTTCGGGCGGGATCGAGCTACGGGGCATGACAGGGGCTGCGGAGTGCCTCTACGGCCTCCTGGCGTCACCAGGAGCACGGTGACGCGCTTGGTTTGGGCGGAAGCGGGCCAGAACGATGACGGCGACATGGACAGCAGTGAGGTGCTCGCGGGCGCGGTGGTTGAGCTAGCTAGACGGGGCAAACGAGCACGGGGAGGAGGGGGAAATGAAGTAGAGCTCACAGCGGATCCAGCGGAGGCGTCAGCGAGCTCGGGGAAGCACTGGTGGGACCGGAGCGTCGTCGGTGATCGGTGACGAAGACGATG
The DNA here is from genome assembly GCF_056163025.1 of Triticum urartu. Classification (NCBI taxonomy): domain Eukaryota; kingdom Viridiplantae; phylum Streptophyta; class Magnoliopsida; order Poales; family Poaceae; genus Triticum; species Triticum urartu. The sequence continues at coordinate 212,745,545 of NC_141875.1, forward strand.
GCGATGGCGGCGTTCCAGGGGCTCCCGAGGCGCGTGCCTTGCCTTCAAGGACGAGGAAGACGACGCATAGCTCTTGGGCACGTCGGAGGGGCGAGGCCGTGGCGGTGGGCACGGTAATGGCGAACGGCGGCGACGGCAGCGCTCGGGGTTCGCGGGAGAGAGCGAGGGAGAGGAGGGAGGCCACGAGAGAGAGAGGTGCAGGGCGGCACGTGGCATCGTCTAGGGCGACGGGGGGTGAGGCAGACAGGCAGGAGGTGGCCGGACACGTGCATGCGCGCCGCGGGCACACGTCCCTGTCCTCCAGGCGCGCTGGAGACGACGACTGGAACGGGCCAGTCGGCTGGGCCGGCCTGTTGGCCACTGGGCCAGGCCAGGCTGCACAAGGAGGTAAGTGCAGGTGGGCTAGGCCAGTCGATATAACGCACTTTTAATTGGTATCAGAGCGAGGTGCTCCCTTGTTCTGTGTGATTCGGTTTAACCACCTGGAGTTTTAGCTATGTCGACTGCAGGGATAATCAAAGTCTCCGCTGCTTGCCCCGTCTTCGATGGAACTGAATATCCCTACTGGAAGAATAAGATGCGCATGCATCTTGAAGCCATTGACATCGACCTATGGTATGTCGTCGAGAACGGCGTTCCCAAGGCTGGAGAAGGTGTCACTGCTGCTGATGTAAAGAAGTTCGCTCAACTGGACTCCACTGCCAAGAATATAATATGTGGTCATCTGACCAAAGGACAGTATGGCCGTGTGAGTGCTTTGAAGACATCCAAGCTAGTCTGGGACTGGCTCTCAAAGGTCAATGAAGGCATCTCAACCCAGAGAGATCAAAGAATCAGTGTTCTTCGCAACCTCTTCAACCGCTTCAAGCGAAATGACAATGAGAATGTCCAGCACACATTTGACCGGCCCACTGACATCACAAATGAGCTTCAAGCCCTCGGCGCCACTGAGATCACCAAACATGAAATCGTCAAGACGCTGCTGAGATCACTTGATAGTTCGTTTGACATCCTGGCCCTGATGATTCAAGAACGTCCTGATTTCAAGACACTCGATCCGTCTGACATACTTGAGAGGCTCAACACACATGAGTTTCAGCTTTCTGAGAAAAGAGATATCTACGGCCCAAACTATGGGCGAACTCGTGCCTTGAAGGCAAAAGCTGTATCCTCATCTGAAGAAGAATCTGACTGCAGTTCTGATGATCCTGAAGACATTGGAAGAGAACTTGCAATGCTAGTGAAGAAGGTCCAAAAATTCACTAAGAAGAAAGGCTTCAGGAAATCTTCACGATCAAGCTCAAGGAATGATGAAGCTTCTGCTCATGACTACAAGAAGAAAACATGTCACAAGTGCAAGAAAACTGGACACTTCATCTCTGAGTGTCCACAGTGGGACAATGAGAACAGAAGGAAGAAGAAGAGCAAGGAATATGATTCTGACGACAAGAAGAAGAAGAAATACTCAAAGTCTTCTTCTAAAACTTCATCAAGGTCTTCATCACACAAGAAGAGCTCATCTGGCAAGGCACGTGCGTTTGTTGGAAAGGAGATGGATTCAGAGGAGGAGTCCGCATCTGAGGAGGCAGAGGTGGAGTCTGAGGAGGAGTCTGATTCTGGCATTGCGAGTCTGGCTACAGCATACGTCGCCAAGTCCATCTTCAATACTGAAGACAATGACTGCATCACCGACACCGACGCAAATGATAAGAACGACTCCACTCCTACCTACTGCTTCATGGCACGCGGTGCCAAGGTAAACACACGCACAACTCGCTATGAAACATCTAGTGATGATGACTCTGAATGTGATTCAAAACCTAGCTACAAAACACTTGCTAAAATTGCAACTGAACAACAGAAAGCTATGGAACATATTCAAAAATTGTTAGACAGAAGCGATGATCTGTTGGGTGCTGAAATGACTCGATCTGAATCCTTAATTGAAGACATAAAAAACCTTCATGTTAAGTATCAGGAACTTGAAGATCGTCATGATACTCTCTCAACAACTCATGAAAAGCTTTCCTATGATTATCTTCAAAGGAAGAAAGAACTTGAGAAATTGAGCGGCTCATGAAGATCTTCAAAAGGAAAACGAGTCACTTCGCGCTGAACACATCAGTCCCGCTCAGGAAGGATTTGAACCACCATGTCTTAAATGCATTGAGCGTGATAATGCTGCTTCTGTTGCTGAATGTTCCACTGCTACTACTGTTTCAATATCTTCAACTGTTGATGTGGTAACTAACCCCTCTGCTGAGGATACCACTGCTATTGCTGATGAGAATGCTAGGTTGAAGACATTGCTTGAAACAGGGATGTACAAAAGTCTTCAAGGGCATCAGACATTATGTGATGTCCTCAAAAAACAGATCCTGAATCGTAACTGTAGGAAAGAGGGTGTTGGATTTATGAGGAAAATCAATACAGATGGCTCTTACTGGAAACCTGAGCAGTACCCCAAAACTACATGGGTTGCTGCAAAGGAACTTTCAGCAGATCCATCCAATTTATCTGGCTTCACTTGTGCTAACCCTATTATCATTGATGAATCCTTTGATGCAAACTATAAACTGTTTAAGAATCAGAATGGTGAAGTGTTTGCCAGGTACATTGGTACTAACTGCAGGAATGGACCGCCTATGAAAAAGATCTGGGTTCCGAAAAAATGTCTGGAAAATCTTCCTGAGAATGTCTTCATGACACCTCACTTGAAGAAGACGAACCTCGGTCCAAAGGCTTCATATGAACAGAGGACTCACCTGAGTCGCACTAACGCTAATGTTTTGCAGGCAAACCATACTCAGGCATACGAATATGAGAGTGGTTCTTCGAACCGTCATGTTCATATGACCAAAAATTATTCTGCTTATTCTTATGAGTATTATTGTCCACCTGCTAGACTGTTTGCTAAGGCTTCAAAGCCAAAATTCTCAGATGCTGCACTTAGACTTATTGCTTCTAAGCCACCCTTGAAGATGTGGGTGGTTAAGAAAGCTTGACTCTCTTTTGCAGGGAAAGATCTCCAGCAGAAAAACAAAATCTTCTGATGCTATTGCTGGGGACCTTAAAAATCTTGTAGGGAGCAAGATAAAATGTCCAAATGGCATCATTATGTACTTCGTTCCTGAATCGCATGCTACTCTCCCTATTAATCCTAATCTGGATTTAAATTTTCATAATCCACTGGTTCGTCAAATGTTTATGCTTCACAATACCCTTCGTGAAGCCTATCCCCCTAACTGCACTGTAGGGTACGACACCAGTGACTTCAAAGTATTCAGAATGGATTATTGACAGTGGGTGTACAAATCACATGACTGGCAAAAGAAGCCTTCTCATGGACTCAACTTTACGTCCATCCGACAAGAGCCACATTACTTTCGCTGACACTGGTAAAAGTAAGGTATTGGGTCTAGGTAGAGTTGCAATCTCAAAGGATCAACACATGGATAAAGTCATGCTTGTTGAATCCCTTGGCTTCAACTTAATGTCTGTCTCAATGCTTTGCGATTTGAATATGATTGTAATGTTTGGAAAATATCGCTGCCTGGTGCTAATGGAATCTGACAAATCTCTAGTGTTTGAAGGGTATAGGAAAGGTGATTTGTATGTGGTAGATTTCTCAGCAGGACCACAACTTGCAGTATGTCTTCTTGCAAAAGCTTCAGAATGCTGGCTTTGGCATCGAAGGCTTGGGCATGCTGGCATGAGGAACCTCCACACCCTTGCGAAGAAAAAGCACGTCATAGGCATCGAAGGCGTCAAGTTCAAGAAAGATCACTTATGCGGTGCCTGTGAAGAAGGGAAGATGACAAGGGCAAAACATCCTTCGAAGACAATCATGACCACTACTCAACCCTTCGAATTGCTTCACATGGATCTTTTCGGTCCCACTCACTACTCAACTTTTACTAATTCTGCATGTCTCTATGGCTTCGTAATTGTTGATGATTATTCTAGATATACTTGGGTGCACATAATCCTTTACAAGACTGAAGTGCAGGATGTCTTCAGACGCTTCTCAAATCGAGCTATGAACAATTTTGGCGCCAAGATAAAGCACATCAGAAGTGACAATGGTACTGAATTCAAGAACACTGGCCTTGATACATATCTGGATACCTTGGGCATCACACATGAATTCTCAGCTCCATACACGCCTCAACAAAATGGCGTCGTCGAACGCAAGAACAGAACACTCATTGAGATGGCCAGAACAATGCTAGATGAATACAAGACTCCAAGAAAATTCTGGACTGAAGCCATTGATACTGCATGCCATATAATCAATCGTGTTTATCTTCACAAGCTTCTGAACAAGACATCCTATGAACTCCTAACTGGCAAGAAGCCAAATGTCAGTTATTTCAGAGTATTTGGCGCAAAATGCTGGATCAAGGACCCACACCACACCTCAAAGTTTGCACCAAAAGCACATGAAGGCTTCATGCTTGGATATGGAAAGGATTCGCACTCCTACAGAGTCTTCAATCTCTTCCACTACAAAGTGGTTGAAACAGTGGATGTGCGATTTGATGAAACCAATGGATCACAAAGAGAGCAATTGCCAAATGTGCTAGATGAAGTTCCAGCAAATGAATCAATCAAGCTTATGGGAACTGGAGAAATTGTACCTTCTGAAGCTCAACCTGAAGAAGAACTTATCATCTCAGCACCTGATCCACATGAAGACAATGCTCAGCCTAAAGATATACCTTTAAATGACCACATAGATCAGCAAGAGAAAAGTCTTCGCCCCACACACCCTCGTGTTGCAAACGAAGTACAAATTGACAAAATACTGGACAGCATCAATGCACCTGGTCCACTCACTCGTTCAAGGGCAACTCAGCTAACAAACTTCTGTGGGCATTTCGCATTCGTCTCAATATCAGAACCCAAGAAAGTTGAAGAAGCCTTCATGGAACCTGAATGGATTCAAGCTATGCAAGAAGAGCTTCAACAGTTTGAGCTGAATAATGTATGGGAACTGGTTAAGCGTCCTGATCCACGGAAGCACAACATAATAGGCACCAAATGGATATACCGCAACAAGCAAGATGAGCATGGTCAAGTTGTCAGAAACAAAGCTCGTCTAGTTGCTCAAGGATATACTCAAGTGGAGGGCATTGACTTCGATGAAACATTTGCTCCTGTGGCTAGGCTTCAAGCCATACGCATACTGCTGGCCTATGCAAATCATCATAACATACTTCTCTATCAGATGGATGTGAAAAGTGCCTTTCTCAATGGCAAGATTGAAGAAGAAGTGTATGTTGCACAACCACCTGGCTTTGAAAATCCAAAACATCCTGATATGGTATACAAGCTCAACAAGGCACTGTATGGCCTCAAACAAGCCCCTAGGGCCTAGTATGATACACTCAAGTACTTTCTGAAAAGCAAAGGCTTCATACCTGGTTCCCTGGATCCCACTCTTTTCACGAAGACATATGATGGTGAACTGTTTGTGTGCCAAATATATGTGGATGACATTATCTTCGGCTGCACCAATCAGAAGTATAGTGAAGAATTTGGATACATGATGCAAGAGCAATATCAGATGTCCATGATGGGGGAGCTGAAGTTCTTTCTCGGTCTTCAAATACGGCAACAACGCAACGGCATCTTCATATCACAAGAGAAATATCTTAAAGAATGCCTAAAGAAGTTCGGTATGCAAGACTACAAAGGCTTCACAACACCAATGCCAGCCAAGCATCATCTGGGTCCCGACGACAACGGTAAAGAGTTCGATCAAAAGGTATACCGCTCCATGATTGGGTCTTTGCTTTATTTATGTGCATCTAGGCCAGATATCATGCTCAGTGTTTGCATGTGTGCTCGATTTCAAGCGACACCAAAGGAGTCGCATCACTTAGCTGTGAAGCGAATTCTTCGATATTTGGCTCACACCCCAACTCTAGGATTATGGTATCCAAAGGGCTCAGAGTTTGATTTAGTTGGATTTTCGGATGCTGATTATGCTGGTGACAAAGTTGATCGCAAGTCTACATCAGGCACATGTCACTCTCTGGGACGATCACTTGTATGTTGGTCTTCAAAGAAGCAGAACTGTGTATCACTCTCCACTGCTGAATCTGAATACATTGCTGCTGGATCTTGCTGCGCTCAGCTTCTGTGGATGAAGCAAACACTCAAGGATTATGGCATTCATCTGAAGCAAGTGCCACTTTACTGCGACAACGAAAGTGCCATCAAGATTGCCAACAACCCAGTTCAGCATTCGAAGACAAAGCACATTGAAATTCGTCATCACTTTCTCAGAGATCATGTTGTGAAGGAAGACATTGATATCATACACGTCAACACTAAAGAGCAATTGGCAGATATCTTCACAAAGCCCTTGGATGAGAAGAGATTTTGCAAGTTACGGTGTGAGCTAAATATCTTGGAATCCTCAAATGTCCTGTGATCAGGCACACATCCTAACACTTAAGCATATTGATGACTTAGATGAGCAACACACAAAGTAGTGTATATCTTCAAACAATGAAGACATACATTCTAAGTGTGAATACATTAACGTGGAATTTGACTTCGGAGCGCCACGATAATTGTGCGCCGTGTCTGGGTCTAATATTTCCTATACGGTGGGTAACGCCACCACCAAACGTTCCATTTTGAAGCGTTTCTCACATGGCGTTACCTCTCAATGTATTCACAATTGGTTTGGTTTAATTCTCAATATGTCATCATGATTATCTTCACTTCGTTGATTATATGGATATATATGTACTGATGGTCTGTCCTCTGCAGCATTCACTTATAGCTATGTTTTCTTGATTGAATCTTTTGAACTAAGTGAATGTGATCGGACCCTAACCTCTCTATGCTTTCTATCTCAAACTCTATCTCTCCAAGTCATATGCATTTTGTTGAAACTGTCGAATGTCTTCCCTGTGTCCTTGTCAGCCGAAGACATTAAGACAACCATAAAAGTCTGTTTTTAATGCTCATTCCTCCACATAAGATCCGGAGAAGCAGGAACGACCGTCCGACAATTTAGGCGTACGTGGGACATGGAACAAATCCCAATCTTCCTCTAACTGGCCACGCGTGCCTCAAATGCGAACCGCCAGGGGCACCTGCGTAATAGCGCTGTGCCGCCTCTATCCCTATAAATACATGATTCACTGCGGTCATTATCTCCTTCTTCCACCCTCGCACGAACCCTAGCGCCACCGCTAGCACTCGACGACGCCGGTGACGACGCGCTTCACTGCCGCAACCTCTCCGACGCCGTTTTCACGCCGACCGCGGACATCGCTCTCTCCGCCGTCGCCGTAGGTGTCTTCCGTCGCCAAGTTAGGGCACGGAGGATTGAACTGCTCGTCTCAACTCTCACTTCGTCTAGCAGTTCCAAGTGTGGTAAATAAAACCTCTTTTTACAGCTTCTTTTGATCCTACAGTTCAGTCACTTTCTGCCATAAGAAGTTTCTCTTCACACCAGTTAAATCTCTCGCTGCATCTCATAACATGCCTAGTATATTCACTTGTGCTTCATAAAGTAGTTAGATTCCTCACTTGTACTGATCTGTGGGTTCGTACAAATCTGGAACCAACTTCTTATCTATAAGTGAATGTCTTCGCATAATGAGGTCAATGTCTTCTAAACCGATTTATCTTCAAAATCTTCTGAGAATGCATATGACCTCTTCCCCTTCCCTCGCACCTTAATGCTGTCACAGGTACATGTCCGTGGGAGAATCCTTTGGTTCTCATAGTCTGCATTCATTTGCAGAGTACTTGCAGCATCACATCAACTCGCCTGAAGCCAGTTCTTGCAAAAGGAATCCTTTGAAGCCTTTGAACATCTTGAAGCCTTGCAAGTTATTCATGGCTTCAGAAACAGTAGCGAGGAAGGGAGGAAGACAGCGACGTGGTGAAACATACAAAGATCTGCCTGATGAATTGGCAGAGATGTACAAAACTGATCCTGAAGAAAGCTATGGTCAGCGCAAGACACGAATCCAATGGATTCGAAGATATTGGGCAGAGCAATGGTTCCACTACCGCTTCGTCACTCAGGAATATGCGGAGAAGTGCGCCATCAAGAGACCGTGGGGAGATGTATTATACAAAAATCTCGTACCCAAGTCCAGAGACGAAGCCATTGCTCAAGGCTTCTACCCATGCATGGTGAGAGGACCACAGCCAGCTGAGGCACATCCGTCATCACTTCTCTGGTGCCGCGATGATAATCTCTTCAAGCGCAACTTTCAGTTTGCACAACAGTCAGCGAAGATAAACAAGAAGAAATTTGGGCTTGACTTCAACCCTGGTCCCTCCTCACCAAGGGCAGATGGCACACGCAACGCCGATCCCAATATCATCGGGCCGTATGCCAATCTTGCTGGCCTCATCACTCGCATCCTAGTCCAAGGGACTGCTGTGAATGACCCTCCAGCAGATACTGAGTCAGATGACGCCCCTGCTGCTCCGAAGCCAAAGCAGAAGAAGCCAAAAGCTCCAAAAGCTTCAAAGCCAGCCGCTTCTCCCAAGATAGCAAGAGTGAAGCCTTTAGCAACTGCACCTCCTGAATCCAGTGTGCAGTCAGAAGGCTTATCACGAGTGTCCAAGCCCCAAGAAGCCAAGAAGCCTCAGCCACTCACAGGCAAAGAGCTCACAGCTGCTGACATTCTGCGCTGCGAAGCCATTGATCTCTCAAGCGATGAAGATCTTGGAGATGATGCTCTTGAGCAGCTCATCAAGAGCAAGGAGGAGGCTGAAATCTTCAACAATCTGCCTCTGTTTGATGTCGCCATCATCCACAACTTCATCGATGAATGGTTTGACACACCAGACATAAGCTTCAATGATCTGCAGCTACCCATAGGCCTCAGTGTTGCCTTTCAAGGTGCAATCGCTTCAGAACTTGCAATAGCCCAGCGAATTGTAGAACTGAAGCAGAAAATTGATTATGAAAAGGCTCAATTCAAGAAGCACGTGGCCAAGCTCAGTGTGCAAGAAGTGAAAAGCTTCAAAACTATGTTGCATGAGCTGAAAGAGAGCTTCGTGAAGACGCGTGCTGAAGCTCAAGGCTCGCGAGAACGCATGAAGACTTTGGCTGATCACTGCGTGCAGGCCTACAATGAGGCAGAAAAGCGCAAGGCACTTGGGCGTCCCGGCATTGACCCCAGGATGGCCGCGAAGAAGAAAAAGGTGTCTGTGCCCGAACCTGAAGCGCCAAGGTCAGAACCTGATGCTCCGATTGTCTTCCCCGCTGCAACGACTGGCTCAAAGCCCAAGAGTCGATCAATCGCCTCACAGCATAAGAAGACACGGACTGCAGAGGCTAAAGCTATGAAGAGAAAACATTCTGAAGCCTCTCCTTCTGAACCCATTATCAAGAAGCGCAAGACCAAGAAATCTCGGGCTGCTCCCACAGAGCCCCTGATAGTTGAACCACTCTGCGTCCGCTATCCTGACGCAGATCGTCAGATGGCTGTGCATGAGCCTGGTTACATAGAGGCTCCGCATGCTGAAGACATTCCAGCAGCCAACCCTAATGCTGCTGAAGACATTGGTCCCCAAGATAATGTGCAAGGTGATGCAGCCCTTCCTCAGCTTGAGACAAGCGAACAGATCAGTATTGGTCGTCCATTGACGCCAATCACACAAGATGCGTCGTGGGCAGATCGCCCACAGGAGGAAGATGAGCTCCAACCCACTTCAACTCCACCGGCGCCTACCCTCCATAGGCTTCGCAGAGGGCCAAGGGCTCAGGGTGTTGAAGACATTCCGGCTGCATCAGCCAAAGAGCAAGCAGAAATACCACAAGCTCCAACTCCCCCGCACCAACAAGAAGCAGTTCTCAAGGAGAGCGTGCCTGAAGCTGAAAATGTTGAGGCTGCCACAAACAACGCCAAAGCAAATGTGGAGCCCTCCCCAACAACAGCTTCAGAAGACACTGAAGCTACTGCTCCTGAACATTCTGTGCCTGAGTCTGCTGCCGGACCACAATTCCACTATCATATTGCGCACAGGCCCCAGGTCCAGAAGCCGATCCCACAACTACCAAGGTTCCCAGGTCCTGCATCAGCTCCTGGTTCCTTCAACATCAACGGCTTCAGGGCAGATAACACGTTTTTCGACCGCTCCAAGAACCCTTATTCAAGGGAACAGATTGTATCAGATAGGTTCTGGAGCCATCACCAGCGCAGCTATTATTCATGCATCCTCTACAACCAAGGCCGCATCTTTCCTCACAAGCGCCTTGAGGTTGAAGCTGTTGCAGGTCTGCCTGGTCTGGAAGAAGCACTGGATTGCTTCAAGCAAGTGGGGTTGCTGCCATTTATCACTGACGAAGAGCACTGGAACGAAGAGCTTCTGCTCCAGTTCTATGCCACTTTGCATATAAAAGGCTATAACAGAGACCCGAAGACATGGATCCTGGAGTGGATGACAGGCAATATCCATCATGAAGCCAATGCTTTCGACCTAATAGAGCTTACCGGCCTTCCCACTCCTGGCGAATTCTTTGAAGAAGGGTGCCAACTCCATGCTGAAGCCATTGAAAGCATATTTCAGCGTCCTGAGCCAGATATGAGTCAGATGCTCTCAATGATGAAGCCATTTCCTCCAAATGCACCCTATCCAACTAGGTTCTTCGTTGAAGACTTAGAGTACCTGCCCAAAACAATATATCACATCATAAGGCGGACTCTCTGGCCAGTCAAGGGACACTCACGATATGCAACGATTGATGGTGCAATGAAGACTCTCATCTTCTGCATTCTTCACGGCAAATGCTTCAATACACAGGATCTCTTCATCCGTCAATTTGCAGCGTCTGCTTCAGAACTGTTTGGCTTAAAGTTTTATGCTCCTTGGGTTATGAGGCTGATCAAGCTTCACTCTGCAATCTCCTATCAACCCTCCGCTCGCAATCATCAGATATTTTTGCCCGACATGGACACATCTGCTGAAGCAATATATCCAGAGCTGGCCAAGCAACCAATAAGTCTTCAGAATGCAGAACACCAGAGCTTCACTCAAAATATTGAAGGTGTTGAAGCTCTCTCCCGAGTGTATCAAATGGCTGGCACCACACGTGCCCCTGCATCAACTGAAGCCACCAACAGCACAGCTGCAAAGAGACCCAAGAAGCACGCTCGTGCACTCAATGACAGAGAGCTTCTTGTGGCTCTTCACCAAAAGCAAGATAGGCATCACGACTGGCTCAAAAGGCAGATGAAAAGCATCATGCAAGAAGTCAATCGCATCAGAAATCTGGCAACCAAGAATGCATTTCTCACACACGAGACCTGTCGCCGCACTTGGAAGGGCCTCACTATGATGTGCCCTGAAGCTGAATTGCATGAGGATGGCTTCACAGAGCACTTCAAATTTGACTCCACGCCTCCAAGAAGAGCGGTGATGCGCAGCACACCATCACTTGAAGAGTCAGAGTTCTCTTCTTCTGCTGCAACCGTGTCTGCCCAGATCATTGAAGAAGAAGACGACGCGACATCATCTCCACCTGCTTCAAAGCGCGTCGAATCTGCACCAAGCTCGTCTGCACCACCGCCAAACAACTCCACCGACCCTGCTGCGCCTGGGAACGCATAGAAACCTCTATGTCTTCAAACCTTTTTGGTCATCACTGACAAAAGGGGGAGAAGCATATGATGGTTATAGTCTTCAAGCGGGTCATTATGGGAGGGTGCCTTCATATTTTTGCTATATTTTGCTTCGTGCTTACAACTCCCGTTCTTTGGCTACATTTGCTTCATTGAGTTGTAATACTTAGCCCTGATGGTCGTCTGCTACCTGTTTGTCACTCCGTTTTGCGAAGATAAATTCCGCATGTGCGACGATAAATTCCGCACTCATCTCTTACTGCAGACGTCCATTCTCCATTATGCATGACATTATCTTCATATACTTTCACATGCATAGTGGATTGTCATCATAAGTTGAAGTGGATCTCCACAAGTACAACCTGCCATGTGCATTTGCATTCAAAAGGCAAATTACTTATATGCACATCTTCAGGGGGAGCCCTTGCAACTAATGAAGACAAATTCCTTTACTATTTCACAAATTATGTTCCCCGTTGAAAACTTCAACTAGTTTGTCATCAATCACCAAAAAGGGGGAGATTGTAAGTGCATCTAGTGCCACCCCTAGTTGGTTTTGGAGTATTGACGACAAACCTAGTTGAGGGACTAATGTGTTTGTGAGAATTGCAGGAAAACACAGGTAGAAGTCCCTCATTGATTCGGTTTTACTACCAGAGATGACCCCTAAAAATGTACGAAGACATTGAAGACAATGGTGGTTTATGAAGATATTCATATTGAAGACAATGACAGGAGAAGACTCCCTGTGAAGTTTTTGGAACTCGAAGACCTAGATCCTTCGTAGTTTTATTTCATTCATGTTGTGTCATAGGAACCACCGTACTGTTAAGTGGAGTCAAAGAGAACCAGTCAGAATGACTGAAGTGATACCTAATTCAAATCCTATGTCTTCGAGCGAAGACTTTGAGAGAAAATCTTGTCCAGAGTCAGACAAGTCAGCTTTACTTGTAGCCCAAGTAAAGTTGCCGTGTGAGTTCAAAATTCGACCGTTGGTACACGTGTCAGTTCCTTAGTGACCCAGGGTCATTTCGGACAGATCAGGTCGGGTTGCCAAGTGGCTATAAATAGTTCACCCCCCACAACCATAAACGGTTGGCTGCTCAGATTTCAGTGCACGGCTTTTGTCGTTTAAGAGCAACCCACCTCGAAGCCTTTGAAAGAAAAATTCCCAGTGAGGAGAAAAGCCCTAACCACCCAGAGCCAGAGCAAATTGGGCATCACTTAAGTCTTCGTGTCTGTGTGATCTGAAGACTTATTACACTTGAGGACTGTGCATCCTCCAGACGGTTAGGCGTCGCGTTCAGAGCATCCAAGAGAAATTGTGGATTGCCAGTGAACGAAGTCTGTGAAGGTTTGGGAGTCTACCTTGAAGACTTACCTGAGTGATTGGGCGAGGTCTGTGTGACCTTAGCTCAAGGAGAAAACGGTGAGGACTGGGTGTCTTGGACTAAGTGTCCTTGACTGGGTGTCCGGGACTGTGTGTCCTTTGGTTTAAATACCTAGCCGCTCCAACCAGACGTACAGTTGTCACAGCAACTGGAACTGGTCAAACAAATCATTGTCTTCAACGCATCGCTGGTTTCATCTTCACTTCCTCTCACTTACAGTTATTCATTGTGAAGCCATTGCATGCTTGCTTTATCTTTTGTCTTCACAACATGAATGTATGATTTGTTTGGCTTCATAACTTCTTCCTACCTGATCCTTATTACACTGAAGCTTTTGTCACTGCGCTTTCACTTTATTGAATACTTGACCATGGCTTGCCTAGTGTAATCTAACTTCCGCTGTATAGTAATAGGCATAATCTTCACTGTTTGTCTTCATAACTCTCACTTTTGAAGACTTTCATAAAAATCGCCTATTCACCCCCCTCTAGTCGATATAACGCACTTTCACCAGCGACCTCTGGACATGGTGGCGTCCGCGTTACAGCCCACAGGGGCGGCGACTAAGGCCACCGGGGCGTAGCCCGGGCTCTCGCACATCCAGTTGAGTAGGTGGGAGGAGATGGGGTCGCCGGAGCGAAGCTCAGGGCGGCGGCCGGCGCGCGGGTTCGGGCGGGATCGAGCTACGGGGCATGACAGGGGCTGCGGAGTGCCTCTACGGCCTCCTGGCGTCACCAGGAGCACGGTGACGCGCTTGGTTTGGGCGGAAGCGGGCCAGAACGATGACGGCGACATGGACAACAGTGAGGTGCTCGCGGGCGCGGTGGTTGAGCTAGCTAGACGGGGCAAACGAGCACGGGGAGGAGGGGGAAATGAATTAGAGCTCACAGCGGATCCAGCGGAGGCGTCAGCGAGCTCGGGGAAGCACTGGTGCGACCGGAGCGTCGTCGGTGATCGGTGACGAAGACGATGGCGATGGCGGCGTTCCAGGGGCTCCCGAGGCGCGTGCCTTGCCTTCAAGGACGAGGAAGACGACGCATAGCTCTTGGGCACGTCGGAGGGGCGAGGCCGTGGCGGTGGGCGCGGTAATGGCGAACGGCGGCGACGGCAGCGCTCGGGGTTCGCGGGAGAGAGGGAGGGAGAGGAGGGAGGCCACGAGAGAGAGAGGTGCAGGGCGGCACGTGGCATCGTCTAGGGCGACGGGGGTGAGGCAGACAGGCAGGAGGTGGCCGGACACGTGCATGCGCGCCGCGGGCACACGTCCCTGTCCTCCAGGCGCGCTGGAGACGACGACTGGAACGGGCCAGTCGGCTGGGCCGGCCTGTTGGCCACTGGGCCAGGCCAGGCTGCACAAGGAGGTAAGTGCAGGTGGGTTTTCTCCCCTTTTTGTTTCCTTTTCTATTTTTCTAACATTTGTTTGATTTAAAAACAATACCAAACTAATTTATCTACTTATGCCAATTTTTGTAGGAGCTAGTGGTATTATTCCAGAGCTCCTTGTCAACTAGCATAATTTTTGGACATATATAAAATATATAACATATATATATATATATCCAGTGCAAATAAGTATTGCATTAATTCCAAATGGCCAAAATAAATATTTATGAGCTCCTGAAAATATTTGTTTGAATTTTACCTCTGACCAATATTTTCAGAGAGCAACATGAACATTTTCTTGGACCTTTTTGGAGCAATTTTTATCTGGGTTATTTCCAGAAATGATTTCTGAGGGTTTCACAAATCCCCATTTCAAATTTAAATGAAATTTAAACATGATGCACACATGACTAGCTAGTCTAGGTCATACCAGAACTAGGGATGTGACATCCGGCTAGGCACCAAACCTTGCGAAGGCTCTTCGGCTCGTTGCACGAGGACATTTGGAAGGAGCTTTTTATGTCCAGCAAATCATGGTCGCACTCCGCCGAAGACCGCGGGTACCAACTGTCCCGCCCTGCAAGTTTGGTGAGTTTATCAAATTTTTCATCCGCATGACCCAAAGGAAGCGCTTGACGCGTGTTCATTCAACTTTCCTAGAGCTCGACGATGAAGGCAGAGCGGATCCATTGTCTGGCCCCGCTGCCCGAAGACCCGGCCATCCCACTTCTGACGAAGATGCTGGTCCTGGCGCCTTACAAGGTGCCGAAGAAGACGGCCGAGAAGGAGGCTAAAAAGACCCGGGGCTTCCTTCGTCGTCGCGGCACTTCGGGCATAATACCCGAAGGCTCTGATGCCCATTCCGCCTTCGAAGAGGACGAAAAGGAGGAGGGAGATGAATCCCCTTCGGAGGGAAGAAGGAAGAGGATGGCCTCCACATCCTTGGAGGCCAAACTACCCGAAAGAGGAAAGATTCCTCGTCAAGAGGAGTCTCCTGCTGCTGCCGACAGCGGCCCGGCATGGGATCCCAGGGCCCAGCCCCTGGTGAACTCGTGAATATATAAAATCCGAATACGTTTAAGCATCCGGACTCATCGTGGCTTAGTATTTTAACCTAAGATGTATATTTCTTGTAGTCCGGCGAGGTCCCGTACCAAACAATCCTCATCGGAGGACCTGTTGAGCTCAAACGCTGTGGAGAGCAGGACACCCCCGAAGGACCCTTCCTCCAAGCAGGTGTCAAACACCGAGGCCTCGTCCCAAGAGGACCCCGGCCAAGGAAAAAAGGAAAAAACCATGAAGGCGGCACCTGGAGGTCAAACCGCAGGGGCCGGAGATGTGGGGAAAAAGATTCCATCGGCAACTTCTGTCCATCCGGAAGTGTCGGGTGCTTTGTTAGTGGCGTTACGAGATGCCTCCATCGTTGATGAACACCGTGCCCTGATGGGCGCGGAGATTGAGAAAATTCAGTCGACCGAGAGTGGACTGAACGAAGCCTGTATCAGTCTTATAAAAGGCTTTGAGGTATGTTCTATGAGTTATCGAAGAGTGTCATAGTATAGATAGTAGCCCCTGATACACTGTTCGGTAAAAGAAAGAACCAGACAGGGGATCGAATTCATGATCTCCAAAAGACTCACTAAATGACATTGATTTCTCTCCTGTTTCAAGCAGATACCTGTAGCGGTTGCTGCCTCTCACACTGCGGAGATCGCCGAACTTAATCAAAGTCTGGAGCGGGCCAGAGAAGAAATTGGCCGATTGCAAATGCAGTTGAGGGATAAACAAGGTATGCCCCAGTATTATATGCATTTATTGTGATATAAATGTTAAGTATGAAGTAAGCCGCATAATTTGTGCTAGGAGTTGTGACCGAAGTCGAGGCCCTCAAAAGAGCCGTTGCCAAGGCCGAGAAAAAGGCGGCCACGGAGCAGGCTCTTCGTGAGAAACACGAAGCCAGAGTTATTAAAGCTGAGCAGGAGCTGCAAGAGGCCGTAAGTAAATGCGAGGCCTTGGAGCAAAGTTTAACGGAGAAAGAGTCCGAACTCACCAAGGCGCGCCAAGCCACAAGCGACGCCCAGGGGGAAACCCAAAGTGCGTTGCAGGGGATCCAAGAGGCGAGGAAGATCGCGGCGGGTAAGCTTTTCCCATGCAAAGAAAATATTTGAAGGGGGAACTATGGTTCTGATTGTGAATCCGGACTTCTCAGGTGTATTTGCCGAGCTACTGCACAGTATATCAAATGCCGCTCACTTCTACCAAGACGAAGGGAGGAACACCACCGATAAGCTTTTTTGGTCTCAGTATTTGGCACCGAATTATTCGGTGCCTTTTGCCGATCAACTGAAATAGCTGATCGAACTGCATAAGGCGGCAGAACTAGCCATGAAAGATGTGGTTATCCGACTATGGCCTGCCGAACCGATTCCAAGTAGCTACTTCGGGCTCATAAGGCGGCTTACAAGTGCTTGCCCTTGACTTGACGTCATCAAGTGCTCAGTCTGTATAGAAGGAGCGTGAATGGCCTTTGCCCTTGTAAAGGTGCACTGGGGGAAGATGAATGCCGAAAAGCTGGTGACCGAAGGACCGCCGGAGGGGAAGGAGCACCGCAAGCCCGAATCATATTATAAGAGTGTCCTGAAAGGATCCTACCTTGCGGCGGAGCTATGTACCTAGGACATTATATTTCCCTAAATGCGGATCATGTTGTCCGTTGTAATGTTTAAACAAGGTCGTTGATATGTCGCCTGTTATATAAAAGTTTACCCTCCTATGCGGCCGTTTGTATATTAAGGCTGAGAGTTGGCCAGTCATCGGCTTCTGCCCCCACGTAAGGAGTACGGGGGTGTTCGGGATAAACCTGAGCACTCTTTATCCCAGTTTTGGGTCTACCAAGGGAGGTGATCAGCACAACGAACCAGGCAATCGGACTATAGGGCTTTATCACTCTCACTTAGCCAGAGGAGCTTTAGTATGGTCTGCACAGCCCCTTGTGTTCGGAAGACTGTACTAGGGGCTCTATAAGCGCCTGATCGAGAAAAAAGATCCATCACACGTTGCATTGCTTATGGCATTATGCGGGAGAAATCCTTAAAGATTTTTTGACCGCTCGAACAGCTGACCAGCTCTCGCCGTATCATGACAGTCAGTTTTTGGCTTTCTCTACTAAGGTGCTCGTCCGGAAGAACGGGGACACAATCGCAGTAGTTCTCCCAGTGCTACCTTAACCGATATAGCGGAACGTAAGGTACCAAAACATAGGAGCCGGGCAAACCCAACTATTGACCCAAGACATGATTCGGAGCTGATGCATATAATGCTATAAGTTCGGGGTGCCGAACTTCCGTGAATGTGTTCGAACTTTTATTGCCATGTTACGGGGAAGACGAAGCCCCTGGCATATTTAGGGCATACCTCTATGTATGGATGCCATTTGACGAAATGATTTCGATAAGAAATAATCGGCATGTAAACATCATATGAATCCACATGTTGTATAAATAATACGTCTATGCGTATGGTACAAGTAATGTGATAAAAAAAGGAGTTGTGATAGCAGAACCTGCT
This sequence comes from Triticum urartu, assembly GCF_056163025.1. Lineage (NCBI taxonomy): Eukaryota > Viridiplantae > Streptophyta > Magnoliopsida > Poales > Poaceae > Triticum > Triticum urartu. Next base: position 212,763,495 of record NC_141875.1, read on the forward strand.
ACGACCAGGGGGAAGAGGTTGAGTGTGGGTTCGTATTGTAGCCGGACGTTCGCTGCGGGGAATGTCTAAGGATCCCAGACGCGTTCGAGCTGCCTCTGTGGAGTCCGTCCTGGTCGGTGCAAAGGTGAACCTGCGAGGGAAATAAAATAAATGTTTGGGTGCCGGAGGGTGGTTGAGCCGCTGAGTTCGGCTTGGCGTGGCCTTCGCCGGAGTGTTTAATTGAACCCTAGATGAGCCGGAGTATCCTTCCACGAAGTAGTTTGGAGCCCCTTGACGGCGCCCGAGAGCCTAGGTGTCGACTCGAGGTTCGGCTGCAAGGTGCTGCTCAGTGTTCCTGCTGCTAAGGCAGTGATGTATTTGTTGGTGTCGAAGGAAAATTCGACCTTGCCATGAACCGTGATGACGCTGCGTGGACCGGGCATTTTGAGCTTACGGTAGGCATAATGTGGCACCGCGTTGAATCGAGCGAACGCGGTTCGCCCGAGCAGTGCTTGATAGTCACTGGTATGATGCCTCTGAAAGTGGCCTTAATGAGCTTGATCGCTGACTGATCGATGCCCATCTTGCGCACTATATCCTGGTAAAGCAGGTTTAAACTACTACCTCCGTCCATAAGGACTCGAGTGAGGTGGAACCTGTCTACTATTGGGCCGAGGATTAGTGCGGCTGGATTGCTCCGATTGACGTTGACCTTCGCTGCTATCGCCGCTTTGAGACCCCTCTTCGTGTTTGGCGCCTGCCTTGCCGGCTTGTTTGAAGACCCAGCATTCTCTGTTGGTTTGGGTGGCTGGCGTTTCAGGGGTGCCATGAATTTTGCATTGGCGAGCGAGTATGCGGTCCAGACTGGATGGACCTGAATTTGTATTTTTGGGCGGCCCTTTCCGCTGACCGGGCTTTGAGACCCTGAACCCAGCATTAACTGCCATATTATTGGTTTTATCACCATATCTATGGCACTTGTGTTTGTTGCGTCGTGGTTCGCCATTGGCATCTTTGTTATCCAGAGTGCCCGGATTCCTGGATGTGTTGTTGCTGCAAGCCAGCCAGCTATCCTCGCCCGCGCAAAAGCGGGTCATGAGTATCGTGAGGGCTGCCATAGACTTCGGCTTCTCCTGGCCGAGGTGTCATGCGAGCCACTCGTCGCGGATGTTATGCTTGAATGCCGCTAAGGCCTCTGCATCTGGATAGTTGACAATTTGGTTTTTCTTAGTCAAGAACCGTGTCCAGAATTGTCTGGCCGATTCTCCTGGCTGCTGAGTTATATGGCTCAAGTCATCAGCATCCGGTGGTCGCATATAAGTTCCCTGGAAGTTGTCAAAGAATGTGTCTTCCAGATCCTCCCAACTGCTGACGGAGTCTGCTGGCAAGCTATTCAGACAATGTCGAGCTGGTCCTTTGAGTTTTAGTGGGAGGTACTTGATGGCATCTAGATCATCACCGCGAGCCATGTGGATGTGGAGGAGGAAATCCTCAATCCATACAGCGGGATCTATTGTACAATCATACGATTCGATATTTACGGGCTTAAAACCCTTCGGGAATTCGTGATCCATAACTTCATCAGTGAAGCATAGGGGGGGTGTGCGGCGCTTCTGTGCCGGGCTATATCACGACGCAGTTCATATGAGTCTTGTCTGCTGTATGCGGCCCGAACGGATTTACCTTTGGTGTATCCGGCGCGACGATCATCGTTCCGTGTTGGCGCACGCGCCTGTGACCCATGTATTGACCTTGTGAGTTTTTCCCTGCTGTCCAATACGTCTCGCAGGTCCCATGTGTTGCCCCGGGCCTTGGTATTTTTGATTGAGTGGCGGCGGGGTGCGGGTTGAACTTCAGGCTGAAATGCCTCTTTGGCTCGGCCACGCGGTGGCCGGCCAGCCGCATCGTATACTGGTGATGGAGGTTTCAATGCTTTCGTCTCGAGGTGATGTAGCAACCTGCGTTTTGGGTAACTCTTGGAGGGGCACTCGAGTTCGTATTCCTCGGCCACAAGGACTTCGGTCCATCTGTCCGCTAGCAAGTCTTGATTAGCTTGAAGCTATTGTTGTTATTTCTTCAGGCTATTTGCTGTGGCCATAAGCCGGCGCTTGAAGCGCTCCTGCTCGACGGGATCCTTAGGCACGATAAGTTCTTCGTCACCGAGGCTCACTTCGTCTTCGGAGAGAGGCATGTAATTGTCCTCCTCCGGTTCTCCATCTGCTACCTGCTCTGGAGGGCTAGCTTGTTCATCCTCTGGCTCTACATCATGCTGGAGGGGATTGTGGTTGTCTTTGGCACTATCCGGAGTGTTATTGTATCCTGTGCTGGTATCACTACTTTTGCTGTGGCGGGACTTAGAGCGGCGCCACTGACGTCGGCGCTTCGGATGCTTCTTGGAGGGGTCATCCTCTGCTGTCTCATCGCCATTGCCTTCTTTGGGGGTATCCACCATGTATATATCATATGATGAGGTAGCGGCCCAGCTCCCTATGGGCGGTGGTTCCTGCTCATCTCCTGCATCGTCGTCCATACCGTCGATGTCTTCGGAGTCGAAGTTGAGCATGTGGTTAAATCGTCGATAGTGGCTACTAAGTGCGTGGTGGGTGGGCAGCGAATTTCTTCGTCGTCCGCATCCCATTCTAGACGGACATAGTTCGGCTACGGTTCTCCTAACAGGGAGAGAGACCTTAATGATTTTAGCAGATCATGGCAAGGTGAGTGCTCAAAGATATCCGCGGAGGTGAAATCCGTGATTGGCGCCCAGTCGGATTCGATGGGCACGGATGTAAGCAACTCGGAGTCCGTTGCCGGAGATGAATCCAGTGTTTCGGCGAAACGGCTCTCGTAAGGGGTGAAGTCAGTAGCCGGCTCTATTGCCACTGAGAGTGTGGCCTCCATGGCGAGGTCTATTCCTCCGCTCTCGGATGGAGCAATTTGCTCTGGATTGATGGTCAGAGTAGATGCAAATGCGATCTCCTGAATATGGTCCGACGGCAGAGTTACGTCGTGACTATGCGGCACACCTGACACGGGCTCGAATCCGTCGAAGATCAGGTCTCCGCGGATGTCGGTAGTGTAGTTTAAGTTTCCGAATCTGACCTGATGGCCAGGGGCGTAGCTCTCGATCTGCTCCAGATGGCCAAGTGAATTGGCCCGCAGTGCGAAGCCACCGAATACGAAAATCTGTCCGGGGAGGAAAACCTCACCCTGGACCGCATCGCTACCGATGATCGAAGGAGCCATCAAGCCTTATGGTGACGACACAGTGGAACTCTCAATGAAAGCACCAATGTTGGTGTCAAAACCGGCGGATCTCGGGTAGGGGGTCCCGAACTGTGTGTCTAAGACAAATGGTAACAGGAAGCAGGGGACACAATGTTTTACCCAGGTTCGGGCCCTCTTGATGGAGGTAATACCCTACGTCCTGCTTGATTGTTCTTGATGATATGAGTATTACAAGAGTTGATCTACCACGAGATCGTAGAGGCTAAATCCTAGAAGCTAGCCTATGGTATGATTGTATATTGTCCTACGGACTAAACCCTCCGTTTTATAGACACCGGAGGGGGCTAGGGTTACACAAGGTCGGTTACAAGGGAGGAGATCTACATATCTGTATTGCCTAGCTTGCCTTCCACGCCAAGGCGGGTCCCATCCGGACACGGGACGAAGTCTTCAATCTTGTATCTTCATAGTCCAACAGTCCGGCAAAAGGATATAGTTCGGCTGTCCGGAGACCCCCTAATCCAGGACTCCCTCAATAGACTAAACCCTCCGGTTTATACACACACCGGAGGGGCCTAGGGTTGTACAGGGTCAGTTTTTGGGGGAAGGAAATAACATATCCAGACACCAATCTTGCCATCCATGCACAAGGGAGTCCTACCTGGACACAGGGGGAAAGTCTTCTGCTTGTATCTTCATGGCCCATCAGTCTGGCCCATATCGAATAACCCGAACACCCGAGGACCCCTTAATCCAAGACTCCCTCACTCGTGGCTCTTCTGGCCCAACTCTTTTGCTTCGGGGCCTTCTTTTGGTCCATAAAAAATCACCATAAATTTTCAACTCATTTGGACTCTGTTTGATATTCCTTTTCTGCGAAACACAAAAACAAGGAAAAAAACAAAAACTGGCACTGGCCTCTAGGTTAATAGGTTAGTCCCAAAATCATATAAAATAGCATATAAAACATCCGAGATAGATAATATAATAGCATGGAACAATAAAAAAATTATAGATACGTTGGAGACGTATCACATTGTCCTACTTTTTTTTATGCACAAAACTGGTCAATGAACAGATTGGCCTGCTGAAAACTGACACTTTAGAATGCAGCCATACTTTTTTTACTGCACAAAATGGTGCTCTATAGAATCTAAGGAAGCACTTAGAACCGGCAGAGATGGAGGAACTTGGCTGTGCCCGCTAGAGCTGTGATTTGGAGGCGGTGGTGGCGGAAGAAGCCATACCAGGTTTGGGAGGAGGGACGGGGATCCCTGTGGGGAGGAGCTTGAGGTGAGGAAAGAAGACGTACCGGAGTTGGCAGAGGAGATGTGGGGATCATGGGTGGTGGGGCGACAGAAGCGGCAGAGGGCGGCCGCAGCGACACATGGTGGCAGGGGCCGGCGGCGGCGCTGCGGGAAGAGATCGGCAGCAGCGGCGTGGTAAGAGGCCGACGGCGGTGTCGCGGCGCCAGTGTGATAGTAGGAGGCCGCTGGCGGCCCGAGATGGTTGCCCGGGACCGGCCCCAGGGGTAGCCGCCGCGAACTGCCCAGGCCGGCGTCAAAGATTCTATCGGGGCAGGGGGGTAGGGGCGGTGGCACTTCTGCTAGTGGACGGAGGTGGGGGAGGCAGCCCTTGCTGCCGGGGGAGAGGGTGGTGGCGGCGTCGCTTCTGCCGGTGGAGGGAGGTGGCGGCGATGACGCTTCTGCCGATGGAGGCTGGTGGTGGCGGCGGGGCTTGCTGTCCGGGGAGGGAGATCGGGGCGGCGGTGATGGGTGGGAAGTTAGAGGACAGCGTGGGATAAGATCAGGAGGGCCTTCTTTTTTTTCTCCGCGAGTTCGGGAGGACATCCGCGCGCCGTATATATAGGGGCAGTTGTGATCAGAATGGTTATTCTGATCCTATGATCATAATAGTCCTACTCTATATAGTCGATCTATTCTACTAATATTAGCAGAATAGTTATTCTGTTAACACTTTGGAACTGCACGTTCAATGGAAGTGCACGTCATTCTTGAAGCAAGAGCACTGCGGTAGTTATGTGTGTGAACTTCTCGTCGCAAAAAACTGCACGTAGATTTTTCGGTAATATTTTTGCTCTAGTTTGTAAACCGTGTGCCGGAACGAGGCGTGTAATATACCATTGGAAAGCTATGGATTAGGCGTAACTTTGCCATGTAGAATTTTTTTAAGATTCCTCACGGTTTTAGAGCAGTTTTGAAAATGGCGCAACACCCTACTAGTGGCAGCGGGCTGATACATCTCCAACGTATCTACTTTTCCAAACACTTTTGCCCTTGTTTTGGACTCTAACTTGCATAATTTGAAAGGAACTAACCTGGACTAACGCTGTTTTGAGCAGAATTACCATGGTGTTATTTATGTGCAGGAGCAAACGTTCCCGGAATGACCTGAAACTTCACGGAGACACTTTTTAGAAAATAAGAAAAATACCTGCCAAAGATGAACGCCAGGGGGCCCACCACCTTGTCACGAGGGTGGGGGGCGCTGAAAGGACCATGATGTCGCCTAGAGGGGGGTGAATAGGCATTTTAAAATCTTTTATGGATTTGGCTATATCCTAATGCGGAAATAAACTAAGCGGATACTTTTCAAACATAAATCCTAAATATACTAGGCTCACTAAGTGCACCAACAACTTAGGATATGAGTAAGCACAAGTAAGTCACACAAACTTACTCAATGTATATCACGAGATATGGAAATGAATAATGCACACAACCACAAGTAAGCAATACAAGCTTACACAAATTGTATCACAATATATGGAATTGAATGATACAAGCAAACTCAAGTAAGCACTACAAGCTTACACAAGTTATGTCACAAGATATGGAAATGAATGTTACAAGCTAGAAATTCACACTAAGCATAAGATAGAACAATAGTAGAAAGTATGAATTGCGAATATAAAGTGTAGGCCTAAATAATCTCTTCAAGGGAATTGCCAACACAATATAATGAGGACAACAAGATATAGTGAATGCATGGTCAAGTGACCAAAGTAAACCACAAGTAAGGAGTTAGGGTTAGGGATAACCAAAGTCACGAAGACGAGGATGCATCCCGATGTTCACTTCCTTGGAGGGAAGCTAGTCACTGTTAGAGAGGTGGATGTTACCATGAAAGCACACCAACGCCACGAAGGCTCGCCCTATTCTCCTTGAGATATCACCACGAAGGCGATTCTCATCCACTAGTGGTAGACCTTGAGGCGGCCTCCAAACTTTCACAAACTTTCCGGGGGACAAATCACAAGTTGATTCCTCACTGGAGCACTCCTACCGCCTAGGAGTCTCCAACCTCAAAGAGTAACAAGAACAAAGGGGAAATTCTCAAGACTTGCTCAAATCACGAATTCCTTTGGTCAAGAGAGGGAGAGGGAGTCGATCTATCACTTGATTGGAAAAACTCTCAAGAACTCTCACGAGTCTCTCCGGGATCTAAGATTTGGTGTAGGAGAAGTGAGAGGGAGCCACTTGTGTTCTTGGGGCGATTTGGGATGAAGTGGTCAACCCTCTACCGGATTAGTAGAGGGATATATAGAGGGCCTAGAAAACTAGCCGTTTGTGAGTAAGTGATAGCGCCGGGCCGGACATTTGGGCAAGGGCCGGACATCCGGCGGGCACAACCAACATTTGAAAACAGGTTCTGGAATTTGCGGGCCGGATTTCCGGGAGGATCCCGGACATCCTGGGCGACCCCAGGAACCCCAAAACTGAAACATGCATAACTTTCACATCCGGACTCCGATTTTGATGATCTTGGGCTCGTTTTGAAGCTATGGAAAAGCTCCAGGTCCTCACATAGAGAACCACCCAAGATAAGCCAAAATGGATGGTGCAAAGCATGCAACAGTTATACATATACTTTGGGAAACCTAGTTGGCTTTGGATTTTCTTTTGAGATATGTAGGCATATTGTATTTGTATTGGATAGGAGTGAAATATACCTATGTTGGAATATGATGTGAGAAGAATAGAAATAGATGATGTTGACTTGATAAAATCCATCACTAACCCCTTTGATCCCCTCTTAATAGTGCGGGATCCCTATAACTCAAGAATCATAAAAGAACTATACTGGATAGCTACCGGAAACTCATTCTTGAGCATATATCCTTTTCGATGGTCATCGATCCTCACATCTAAAGCCAAAGGAACTAATACCTTTGACTAGAGCCTTTCACTTGAGCTTTATATTGATGTTTCTTCATGGCTCAAGTTTAAGGCAAGACAATGGAGAAGTCTTCAAGTAGCTCCCCCATACACAATGTGGAAAGCTTTGCTTTGCATTCATCTTTACTTGTCCATCAGCATTAATTACTTGATGACATAATTTGATGAGCACCAAGCTTTCTTATAAGCACCAAGATCATGAGAATTACCTAACCCACATAACATAAACAACACATAGTATGGGTTAGTACACAAAGCGCAATCGATAAATTCTTACCATACCACAAGATCTCATGTGGCACATGATATGCGCTTGTGTGTTGACCATATTAGAGGTCAATCTTTGATCTTTATATTGGTCAAGATTTATCTTTGATCCATGATTAATATTGATGTCTTGAAGGCCCTATTGATATCTTCACTATGCTTCATTTCTTCAAGACATAATAACCAATATCTCAATTCACCATGACCATATCAAGTTTCTCCTTGAATATCATATTGGACATCATTTTCTCGTTCTCATGCTCCGACATAGTATCTTGAGAGGCACAATGAATTCTTCACTTGAATTACTTGCTTCAAGACATAATAATCCATGACTCAACATATGAGCTCATATTGATCCTATCTTCAAGCATATGTAGAATTCTTCTCTTTAATCATTCTCCCAATATCTTGATCCATCATGGTTCAACCCATAAGCCTTGATGCATGCACAACAATATGTATATGGCATTCATTTCGAATTCATTCTATATCCTTCTTGCATCACCATGGAACAAACATCCTTTAGTTCATCCAATCTTCTTCATGCATTGGAAATGGAACTTTCCCTCGAATGATAACTCGAAATGCCATTTGCTCGAGTTCATTGTATTGGTTTGTATGGAGTTATGGGAGTTTTTCATCTCATTGTCTATAGTATCCTGTATCTACTTGAGTGAGATATTCCTATGAGTATGTGTGCAATGCATATCTTATATGCTCATTGGTTTTCCTTTGTTCATATGTTGAACTTTGTGTGCTATCATATGTTGATTTGTCGCTTTGATTTATTTTGGACAACATGAATGACTAGTGATGTTATATGAAGTATTAATGGTTATGTGTTCATTTTTCCATTTTGTATCTCCCTGGATTTTGGTAGGCATGTGCATGCATAGTTACTATGTGTAAATTCGCATGCCTTGTTTGCTTTATTTGATTCCATATATATATGGTAAATCCATCAAATTCTTGATAGCTAAGATGTGCATGAAATTCAAAATCTTATCGATATGCACATACTTAAGTGGTTTTACCCTATGTGTTGTAGTTATGCTAACTACTTCGGACCCAATAAATTTGGGGACCATATTGTACTTAAAATGTTTTAGGTACATTTAAGAAGCATTGGGTGATTGGCTTATTCATGAAGGTGGTGGCACTATGAGGAAATTAGAGCCAAGCTTGGACATTTTATTGATCTACGACTCATACCAATGCTATCTCGGTAACAAGTATTTACTTCATGCCTATATATAGAAATGGGGTCAACCTTGTGTAGGTTGCATCATGGCATGAATTTATTAACTCGTTCCTGTGATACTTGTTTCCTCTCTCAAAGCATCCCAACAATGATCTCTTGTTGCTAGTTGTGATGTCTTTGATGGTTGTGTGTTTGGAGTTCATTAATATACAATAAGATAATATTAAGCCATGTGATATGATTTCAAGCAAAGATCTCATTGGTATATTTTATGACTCCCGTTTGGATATCTTATTCTTTCCTTTTGTAACTGTTTCATGTGTACATCCTTCTTTGTGGATATATATGTCATTTACCTAGAATCTTATGCACGTGAGAGAAGTTACATCTCTAGTTGATATACCTATTCTTTCATGTCCATCGTTTCATTCTCCTTTTATATCTTTGGTGGCTCCGTGGAAGCATTCGTTGTATGAGTGTGTGTCTTACCTCTTTGCATCTTAGTCCACTCATATTTGGTGAAGTTTGTTGTCCTCGTGCTTGTCTTGACAAGCCTATTATTTCCTATCTTCACCATGGGTTGTCACAAGCTTTGATTTTTAATTTGCTATTAGTGAGCTTGTGAAACCCATTTGCTTGATGTGTGTGTCACCTGCTTAAGTTCGCGCGTGTGGGAAGGACATGTCTGGAACCTTGAATCTCATTTACTCAAGACTATGTTGATGCTTAATTCTCATCCTTATATTAGTCTTCTCAAGTGCTTTGACTTGACTCACACACATCGTTTTGGTTGTGCCTATTATTAGGTTGCCTCATTTACATGTTGCTCAACCATATGTTTGTTGCAATTGCTAGTCTTCTTTTGTTACCTATGCTTGCTTGCAATTTCTTTGTATTCCTATTGATTTTGGGGAAGTGATGATCCTATTTTGTGGACTTGTATCCAAATAAAAAATCTAAATAGTGCACAAATCATGGGGAGGTTCTCTATTTTCCTTAGAACACTCCTTTGCTCAAATCATAATATTCTTTTATCCTTCTGGTTCGTCAGATCTTTTGATTTCTTGCGTCACTTTGTGTTATGCAAATGAGATCAATTTATTAATACTTTGTGCTATGTGCCTTGCTCTTATGCTAGGCTCGAAGTTGTATAATAGTGGATTCACCCGTGGATATCATGTTCTTATCAATTACAACCTTTTTTTGTGTATACGGATTTCTTTGTGGATACATATCATGATTATTATTGGCCACTTAGAAAGTTTTATACATAAGAAAGTTCATATATTTCCTTGATATCATTTATTCCTTGCCATCCACCTTGTGTGGTGTGGCTTCGGTAAGAGGTTGTGTCGTGAGTGCTGCATTGCATATATCCTTGCGCACTCATGTGTTTTGGATGTATTTTGGACCATACTTGACATCATGATCACATTAGATATTCCTATTTTATCTTGTCCAAAATATGTTCTTTGGATCTTTTGAATGTTTTCCTCCCATGTTTAATCTTATTTTCATATCATACTATCTTGTTGCATTCTAGATCCTAAATATGGGTTGAGCTCCTCAAATTTTTCATCATTGAATATCTTCATTTGATTTCACTCACATTTTTGCGATATGCACACATTAAGGAGGAACTCATACTATATTAGTCCTCTAGATTTTTTCATGCATTTTGGCTTTTGTTGCCAATGGGGGAGAATTTTAGAGGGTTTAAGATAAGTATTTTTGTAAGTGCTTGTTGTCACTCATGCTTATCTACCCTGGTTATATATGTTTGTTGCATCAATGAATATATAGATAAAACTCCACCTAGTGTATGCCAACCAATATATACAAGGAAATCCAAAGTTCATTCACACATGCATATATTGTGGGGGAGCTTGCTCTACATATTGTGGTTCCACTAACATCAAATACTTGTGTAGTGTTTCGATGTTAGTACACTGAGCCTGATAAACTCAAGTATCTTTGTGACACTTGATTCTATCAACACTATCTCAAGTATACAATTTATCCTCCGGTAAATTGCATACTTGTGTTAACATTCACTATATAAACCCTCTTGTTGAGATCGTCATCAATTACCAAAATGGGGGAGATTGAAAGTACATGTAGTCCCCATGTGCGGTTTTGGTAATTGATAAGTACATGATCATCTATACTAACACAAGCATAACATGAGAGTTTAGAAATGAACACAATGCTTGGATAGTATATTATTAACATTCCAATTAGATATATCATCATGCAAAGCAACAATTTGAGTATCTTTAATCAAATGATTTGCCGAATATGATTTTGAAGATAACCATGGGAAAAACCACACAAGAATGCCATATATAAACAAGGCATTGCATGCCACACAGATATAAGATAATCTCAAATATATTATAGGTGGCATCCCATAATTGTTCACATTTAGCAAGGATTGTGATATGCACAAAGCATATCACTCCCCTATAATGTGGTGATCAATTAATATCTTAAAAGAGACCAATAAGATGCAACTAAAATGCAATGAAGGCTCGAGACTAGACACACAAATATATGACATGCATTGCAACCTACACATGCTAGATAACACAAATCAAACATATTATGAGACACAACATAAACAAACATATGCTAGGTACAAAACCTAAACATGCATGGGGCTAGTAACTTTCAATGTAGACAATATAAATACAAGTTACTGCCACAAGGAGCATTGGAATCACAAATATGATGATAATTCATTTGACTTGGTTTGAACCATATAATGAATGGTGAGAATCATTTTTCTTCATGAACTAGCCAAGTCTCCAATGCCCTCCACACACCTATTGATCAAGTTTGAGCTCGATGGTCCCCAACCACGTTGGGTCCTAAGAAGTTAGTAACAATAGGCTTGGCAACCCAAACGGCATTATCCACTTTCAAACCACTTTGGGCACCAACATACTTGGCAAACATATTACCATCAATATCCTTCCTAAGTGAATAATGATCATTGATAATTGGAGGCTTAGAGATGTTACCGTTGGGACATGATGAAGCTATGTGTCCCTTCTTATGGAAAATATAGCAACATGTACTCCTCCTTCTCTTCTTCTTTACTTTCTCAACTCAGGAAGTAATAACATGTTTCATCATGGATAGTGGCCGTTCTTCAACTTGAGGTTGAACTTGAGATTGAGCTTGAGGTCGCTTCCCATTTAACTTTGCTTTATAAGCCCTTTTCTTCAATGGACAAGATCTCACGTGATGTCCAACCTTTTTGTACTTAAAGCAAGAAATGGTGGACTCGTTCTTGGCTTGGTCTTGCCCCCCTTTTCTTGTTCATGGATTTCTTCTTGTTGGAGTGAAAACTATGTCCATCATCGCACTTTTCCAAGTCTTTCTTCAAACTAGTAACTTGGGCCTTGAGCTCATTAATTTCCTCTAAATGGTTAGTTTCAAGACTAGAAACAAGAGGACTAGTGGAAGTAGAAACTTCATGGTTAGAGCAACAAGACAAGGTAAGAAATTCATCATGAAGTGTATCAATATCATGTAGAGAGGAATTGCAAGGACTAGCACATGGAAATAAGGCATTTTGAGTAGAAGATGTGCTAATATCCACATGAGACTCACACGATTTTACCTTCGTGAACATTGCCTCATGAGCTAACTTTAGCCCATCATGAGAGATTAGAAGATCCTCATGAGTGCCCGAGAGCTTTTCATAACTTTCTTCCAATTTCCCATAATTGCTAGTTAGCAAATCAAGTTGAGTCCTTAGCTCAACATTTTCTTTCAACATCGGTGCTTCACACAAGATAGAGTTAGTAGCACAATCATCATTATTAATATGCGAGGAGCATGTAGAAACTAGAGACTCCGCATGAGTAGCTTGAAGTTCCTCATTAGACTTAGAGAGTTTGGTGAGCTCTCCTTTGACATTCTTGTAGCCAAGGTCAAGGTGCTCAAAATCCTCTTTAAGTTTACAATGAGTACCTTCAATCTCTTCTTTTAAAGACCTCAAGTCACTAAGACATTGATGAGCCTTAGCAAGTTCATGTTCAAGTTGTTCACTTTTCGCTTGCTCGTTAAGAAATAAGTCATTACGTTTTTGAAAGCAAACAAGAACATCTTGGAACCTTCTATAAGTGTTATCTTTAGCTCTATGTAGAGTTTTCCCAATCTCATAGAGATTTTGAGTCAAGTCATCATCATCATCCTCATTACAACTATCATCATTATCACTAAGAGAAGATGATACCTCGTCATTACCTCTTGCCATGAGGCACATGTGAACAAAGGGGGGTGATGATGATTCTTTTGGAGGAGAGGGTTCTTCATCAATCAAGCATGCCTCATCTTTCTTGATTTCCTCTACATCGTTAGTCATAGAACAACTAGAGGAAACCAAATCATTTCTATCATGGCAACATGGGAGATCAAGCATATCATCAGAAATGAGCTTACCACCATCATCACAAGATATTTCTTCACTCACCATGTCATTACCTTGTGGCACGCCACATGATGGTGAAGTGGAAGATATTGAAGTGTCCAAGTAATTGGAGGTGGAAGCAATAAAGAGTTCTTCATGATTTAAAAATGTGCAGAAATCCTCCATTAACTCCCTGAAAAGAATATTATCTTCATCAAGATTGGACCCACCATATATATCTTCAAGGTTGGTCCAAGCCTCATGAGCCGACTTGCAAGTCAAGATTTCCTTAAACACTTCGAAGGATATAGCTTGGTGAATGGCACTCAAAAATTGACCATCAAGATGCATATCCTCAAGTGATGGAGATTGTCCATCCTTTAGATTTGAATCCCCTACAACAACAATCCGCAAAGCATTTGGACCCATGGCCCGAAAGTGACAAAGCATGTGTAATCTCCACATAATGTAATTTGTTCCATTAAAACAAAATGTGTCATCGTGCACTAGTTCACTAGTCGACATCATTACTCTCTAGGCGGTGAAGCCTAATAAGGATAGACCAGGCTCTGATACCAATTGAAAGGACCACGATGTCGCCTAGAGGGGGGTGAATAGGCGTTTTAAAATCTTTTACGGATTTGGCTATATCCTAATGCAGAAATAAACTAAGCGGATACTTTTCAAGCACAAATCCTAAATATACTAGGCTCACTAAGTGCACCAACAACTTAGGATAAACAAGATGAGAACAACGAGGATATGAGTAAGCACAAGTAAGTCACACAAACTTACTCAATGTATATCACGAGATATGGAAATGAATAATACACACAACCACAAGTAAGCAATACAAGCTTACACAAATTGTATCACAATATATGGAATTGAATGATACAAGCAAACTCAAGTAAGCACTACAAGCTTACACAAGTTATGTCAAATGATATGGAAATGAATGTTAAGCTAGCAATTCACACTAAGCATAAGTGAGGGAGTCCTGGATTAGGGGGTATCCGGACAGCCGAATTATATCCTTTGACCGGACTGCTGGACTATGGAGATACAAGATTGAAGACTTTGTCCCGTGTACGGATGGGACTCTCCTTGGCGTGGAAGGAAAGCTTGGCAATACGGATATGTAGATCTCCTTCCTTGTAACTGACTCTGGGTAACCCTACCCCCCTCCGGTGTCTATATAAACCAGAGGGTTGTAGTCCGTAGGACAAGATACAATCATACCATAGGCTAGCTTCTAGGGTTTAGCCTCTCTGATATCGTGGTAGATCAACTCTTGTACTACTCATATTATCAAGAATAATCAAGCAGGACGTAGGGTTTTACCCCCATCAAGAGGGCCCGAACTTGGGTAAAACATCGTGTCCCCTGCCTCCTATTACCATCCGCCTTAGACGCATAGTTTGGGACCCCCTACCCGAGATCCGCCGGTTATGACACCGACATTGGTGCTTTCATTGAGAGTTCCACTGTGTCGTCGCCGTAAGGAAAGATGCCTCATCTCGTTGTTAAAAAGAACATTACCGCCGAGGGAGCCCTGGCTGTTGGCCAAACTCTCCGGCTAGGCAGTTTCATCATGACCGCCTGTTCGGTCGCTGCACCGACGATGAGTTCTCGGGTCATCAAAAGCAGCCTCCATGCCGGCTCGGAATTTGCCGAGAAGATGGATCCAATGGAGCTCTCTTACCTAAACGAGCTCTTGGATCGTATCGCCGCCTTGGGAGTCGCTACAGACTATGATCGGATTGGGCTTAAACCCGATCAAAGGGAGATTAACTCTCCACCGGTCACCCATCATATTGCGGTGGTGGAGGAACAATGCGGCGATTCTTCCTCTATCTTGAGGACTAACTATGTCCGGATTCCTGAACTCTCCGAGCCGGACACCCGTTTACAGGAGGACATCACCCAAGCCCTGAAACTAGAGTCAGGTAGCAGGCCAGACTTATCGGGCAACATCCTGGAATCCGAACTTCCAAGATTGGAAACTCCTCGGCCCCTGGGTCTCAGATCGGGTAGGGGTTCGGACTCAAATCCACACACCCACCCAGACATAAACGATCTTTCCCACATCAGGCAAGAGCCCCATGAAACAGTACATCATTATTGGGCCAGATTCCTCCTTGTGATGAACAAGGTTAAGGACTGTCGCTAGGAACATGCAGTCTCATTTTTCTGCAATAATTGCACGGACAAGGGAATCCTTAACGCCTTAAGTCGCCGTGATATATCATGCTTCGCTGACTTGGCATCCATAGTACGAAAGTACTGTGCGATGGAAAGCGCCTGGAAAACCGAAACGAAATTTTGGGATAATTTGGCTCGGAATATACACCCAGTCCGAAGTAAAAGGGTGCACTATCATAATACACCCAAGCTAGTTACAAAGAAACAAAAACCCTCTATAGGGCATGGAACCGTATTGGAGGGATGGCTCAACGGCCCCTGCAAAATTCATAGTACAGCGGATGCCACACCAACACACAGCCTTAGAGCATGTTGGTTACTCCGGCAGGTGGCCAAAAGTGGTGAGGATCTTCTCATCCCAAATACCACAGAGCATCATCCCGTGGATAACAATACGGTATTAACAGTCTTCGAAACCTTCGCATCAAATAACAAGCGCAAGCAAACACTCCGCAACCTCGCTGAAATCTGCCACGTGGCAGCAATGAATCCATGGAGTGACACGGCTATTACCTTCAATGCCAGTGACGAACCTAAATTCCGAACAGCCCGAGCACCAGCTACACTGGTCCTCAGTCCAATTGTGGACGACTTTCGACTCACCAAAGTACTCATGGACGGCGGCAGTGGATTGAACCTCATCTATGAGAAAACTCTTCAAAAAATGGAAATAGATTGGAACCATCGAGCAAAGCAGCACAACCTTCAGAGGAATCATCCCCAGTCGGGAAGCACGCTGTGCCGGGAAAATCACACTAGATGTGGTATTCGGCATGCCGGAGAACTATAGGTCCGAAGAAATTACATTCCAAGTGGCCTCGTTCAGTAGTGGATACCATGCCCTTTTAGGACGGGAGGCGTTCACGATCTTCCAAGCCATACCCCATTATGGGTACATGAAGCTCAAAATGCCCGGGCCCAATGGAATCATCACTCTCACTAGTGATCCGAACACAGCACTCCGCGCTGAAAACAAAAAGGCCGCATTGGCCCTCAAGGCATTGTCCGAAGCCCTTTCGGCCGAGGAGTTAACTGCGCTACGCTCCATAGTGGACAGGGACGACGTGATACTTGACAAGAGATCCAAGTCCACCTCTTTTAAACCAGCGGATGAAATAGTCAAATTCCAAGTCCACCCAACGGACCCTACAAAAACAGCCTCCATCGGGGCATAGCTAAACCCCGCCATGGATGCCGCACTACGAGAGTTCCTGCGCGAGAGTTGGGACATATTCGCCTGGCACCCCTCACACATGCCAAGAATCCCACGCAGGCTGGCTGACCATAGCCTCAATATACTAAAGGGATTCAAGCCGGTCAAGCAGACTTTTTGGCGTTTCTCTGAACCTAAGAGATAAGCTATGGGAGAAGAACTAGCCAAGTTTTTAGAGGCCGGATTCATTAGAGAAATAAAACACCCGGACTGGCTAGCAAACCTGGTGATGGTACCAAAGAAGGACAAATCCTGGCGCCTGTGTGTCGATTTTAAGGACCTCAACAAGGCCTGCCCAAAGGATCCCTTCCCCCTCCCCCGCATTGATCAAATTATCGATGCTACCGCAGGACACGAGTCATTGTGTTTCCTCGACGCATACTTCGGCTACCACCAAATCAAGATGGCGGAGTCCGACCAAGCCACAACGGCATTTATCACACCATACGGCCCCTTCTATTTCAACACAATGCCTTTCAGGCTCAAAAACGCCGGCGCAACATATCAACACATGATTCAGACATGTCTGGAGAAACAGATCGGCAAAACAGTAGAGGCATATGTAGATGATGTGGTCGTCAAAACCAGGCACGTCGACTCTCTAATAGACGACTTGAGGCTCACATTCGACAACCTCCGAAAATACGACATCAAGATCAGTCCGGAAAAATGCGTTTTCGGCGTACCAGCCGGAAAGCTCCTGGGCTTCATTGTCTCCAGTAGAGGAATTGAAGCTAATCCGGCCAAAATCCGAGCTCTGTCACAGTTGGCTACCCCAACAGACCTCAAACAAATCCAGAAATTAACTGGATGTGTGGCGTCTCAAAGCCCCTTTATCTCCCGCTTAGGAGAAAAGGCATTACCCCTTTATCACCTCCTTCGGCGCACCGAACACTTCAAGTGGACGGACGCTGCCACAGCTGGATTGGAAGAAATAAAAGCCATACTGGCAACCAACCCAATCCTGGCCGCGCCAAACATCGGCAAACCAATGCTGTTGTACATTGCGGCAACTCATCAGGTTGTAAGCGCAGTGCTCGTCGTTGAACGAGAAGCGGACGGACATAAATCCCCCCTTCAAAAGCCGGTATATTATGTATCCACTGTCCTCACTCCATGCAAGTCACTGTACCCACATTATCAAAAGATAGCCTATGCGGTATTCATGATATCCCGGAAGCTGCGACACTACTTTCAAGAGTGTTCGATTAGAGTAGCCTCGGAAGTGCCACTTAATGATATTATAAACAACCGCGACGCCACAGGCCGGATCGCCAAATGGGCCATTGAGCTCCTCCCATTCGACATAACATACAAACCCCGGCGAGCCATTAAATCGCAAGTATTGGCCGACTTTGTCGCCGAATGGACGGAAGCCGAACTACCTAAAGAGTACGACGCATACTCCAATTGGATCATGCACTTCGACGGCTCCAAAATGCTCGCTGGTCTGGGGGCTGGCGTCGTCCTGACGTCCCCAACCGGAGATACTGTCCAATATGTACTGCAGATATTGTATATAGACTCCAACAATGCAGCCGAATATGAAGCCCTGTTACATGGTCTTCGGATGGCAGTTTCCATGGGCATTCAACGCCTGGAGGTGCGTGGGGATTCAAACCTCGCAATATCCCAAATAAATGGAGACTTCGATGCTAAGGATCCGAAGATGGCGGCCTATCGAAACGTCGTCCTAAAGATGTCAGCTCGGTTCGAGGGGCTCGAATTTCACCATCTGGCTCAGGAAAACAATCAGGCGGTGGATATCCTCGCCCACATCGGTGCAAAACGCGATGCGATCCCCCAACATCTTTTTGTAGAGCTTGTTTAAGCCATCTGTGGTATGGGAAGGGGACACCGGTAACAATCTGGGCCCGGCCAAAATACCCGATGCCGAACACTCTGACATAATTGGAGGCTCTGCCACCGAAATAACACCTTCAGCCCATGTAATAATGGACATCATCGCCCCGTGGACAGAACCATTCCTGGCCTACCTAACTAGGCAGGAACTTCCCGAGGACCAAAATGAGGCACGCTGCATAGTGCGGCGATCTAAAGCCTACAGGGTCCACGAGGTAGAGGAAGGGTGGAAGCTTTTGGCAGAAATTCACGCCGGACTCGGCGGCCACCACGCCGTAGCCTGGGCCCTTGTAAGCAAGGCCTTCCATACAGGTTTTTATTGGCCGACGGCCCGGGCAGACACACAGGACTTGGTCAAACGCTGCATCAGTTGCCAGCTTTTTGCAAACCAGAGCCATATGCCACCCACCGCCCTCCAAACAATCCCCATTACCTGGCCCTTCACAGTCTGGGGGCTTGACATGGTTGGACCCCTTAAAGGGGGAACCCATAACAAAAAAATACTTACTGGTCATGGTGGATAAATTCACCAAATGGACAAAAGCCAAACCTGTTAAAACGGCCAAATCCGGACCAGTGATAGACTTCATATCCGGGGATGTACACCGTTATGGCGTCCCCCACAGCGTCATCACTGACAACGGCACGAACTTCACGGCCGACGAGGTAAAACTATGGTGTAGTGATACGTCTCCAACGTATCTATAATTTTTGATTGCTCAATGCTATATTATCTACTGTTTTGGACTATATTGGGCTTTATTTTCCACTTTCATATTATTTTTGGGACTAACCTATTAACCGGAGGCCCAGCCTAGAATTGCTGTTTTTTTGCCTCTTTCAGTGTTTCGGAGAAACAGAATATCAAACGGAGTCCAAACAAAATAAAATCTTCGGGAACGTGATTTTCTCACCGAAAGCGATCCAGGAGACTTGGACCCTACTGCAAGGGATCAAAGAGGAGGTCATGAGGGTGGGCCCCCCTAGGGCACGTCCCCCTGCCTCGTGGGCCCCTCGGTGCTCCACAGACATACTCCTTCCTCCTATATATACACACGTACCCCCAAACGATCAGAACAGGAGCCAAAAAACCTAATTCCGCCGCAGCAACTTTCTGTATCCACGAGATCCCATCTTGGGGCCTGTTCCGGAGCTCCGCCGGAAGAGGGCCGTCATCACGGAGGGCTTCTACATCATCCTAGCCCCTCCGATGAAGTGTGAGTAGTTTACCTCAGACCTTCGGGTCCATAGTTAGTAGCTAGATGGCTTGTTCTCTCTCTTTGAATCTCAATACAAAGTTCTCCCCCTCTCTTGTGGAGATCTATTCGATGTAATCTTCTTTTTGCGGTGTGTTTGTTGAGATCGATGAATTGTGGGTTTATGATCAAGTCTATCTATGAATAATATTTGAATCTTCTCTGAATTATTTTATGCATGATTCGTTATCTTTGCAAGTCTCTTTGAATTATCCGTTTGGTTTGGCCAACTAGATTGGTAGTTCTTGCCATGGGAGAAGTGCTTAGCTTTGGGTTCGATCTTGCGGTGTCCTTTCCCAGTGATAGAAGGGGCAGCAAGGCACGTATTGCATCGTTGCCATCGAGGATAACAAGATGGGGTTTATTTCATATTGCATGAATTTATCTCTCTACATCATGTCATCTTGCTTAAGGCGTTACTCTGTTTTTAACTTAATACTCTAGATGCATGCTGGATAGCGGTCGATGAGTGGAGTAATAGTAGTAGATGCAGAATCGTTTCGGTCTACATGTCACGGACGTGATGCCTATATACATGATCATGCCTAGATATTCTCATAATTATGCTCAATTCTATCAATTGCTCAACAGTAATTTGTTCACCCACCGTAGAATACTTATGCTCTTGAGAGAAGCCACTAGTGAAACCTATGGCCCCCGGGTCTATTCTCATCATATCAATCTCTATCACTATAATATTGTTTTGCTTTTTACTTTGCCTTTACTTTTTACTTTGCATCTTTATATCAAAAATACCAAAAATATTATATCTATCAGATCTCACTCTCGTAAGTGACCGTGAAGGGATTGACAACCCCTAATCGCGTTGGTTGCGAGTAGCTGTCGTTTTGTGTAGGTACGAGGGACTTGAGCGTGGCCTCCTACTGGATTGATACCTTGGTTCTCAAAAACTGAGGGAAATACTTACGCTACTCTGCTGCATCATCCCTTCCTCTTCGGAGAAAACCAACGCAAGCTCAAGACGTAGCAAGAAGGATTTCTGGCGCCGTTGCCGGGGAGTCTACGCAAAAAGTCAACATACCAAGTACCCATCGCAATCCCTATCTCTCGCATTATATTATTTGCCATTTGCCTCTCGTTTTCCTCTCCCCCACTTCACCCTTGTCTTTTTATTCGCCCTCTCTCTCTCTATCCTCCCTCTCTGTTTGCCTCTTTTGCCCGTTTGCTCTTGTTTGCTCGTGTGTTAGATTTCTTGTTTGTCGCGACGGCTCAAGATAATAGCAAATTTTTGTGACTTCACCAATAGCAATAATAATGATTTCCTTAGCACTCCGATTGCTCCTCTTACCGATGCTAAATCTTGTGAAATTAATACTGCTTTGTTGAATCTTGTTATGAAAGATCAATTCACCGGCCTTCCAAGTGAAGATGCCGCTACTCATCTTAATAGCTTCGTTGATTTATGTGATATGCAAAAGAAAAAAGATGTCGATAATGATGTCATTAAATTTAAGCTATTTCCTTTTTCGCTTAGAGATCGTGCTAAAGCTTGGTTTTCGTCTTTGACTAAGAATAGTATTGATTCATGGAACAAGTGCAAAGATGCTTTTATCTATAAGTATTTTCCTCCCGCTAAGATCATCTCTCTTAGAAACGATATTATGAACTTTAAACAACTTGATCATGAACATGTTGCACAAGCTTGGGAGAGAATGAAATTAATGATACGTAATTGCCCTACTCATGGTTTGAATTTGTGGATGATTATACAAATTTTTTATGCTGGATTGAATTTTGCTTCTAGAAATCTTTTAGATTCGGCCACGGGAGGCACTTTTATGGAAATCACTTTAGGAGATGCTACTAAACTCCTAGATAATATTATGGTTAATTATTCTCAATGGCATACTGAAAGAACTTCTAATAAAAAAGTGCATGCGATAGAAGAAATTAATGTGTTGAGTGGAAAGATGGATGAACTTATGAAATTATTTGCTACTAAGAGTGTTTCTTCCGATCCTAATGATATGCCTTTGTCTACTTTGATTGAGAATAACAATGAATCTATGGATGTGAATTTTGTTGGTAGGAATAATTTTGGTAACAACGCTTATAGAGGGAATTTTAATCCTAGGCCATATCCTAGTAATCCTTCTAATAATTATGGGAATTCCTACAATAACTCTTATGGAAATTATAATAAGATGCCCTCTGATTTTGAATCTAATATCAAAGAATTTATTTCTTCGCAAAATAATTTTAATGCTATGATTGAAGAAAAATTGCTTAAGATTGATGATTTGGCTAGGAACGTTGATAGAATTGCTCTTGATGTTGATGCTTTGAAACTTAGATCTATTCCACCTAAGCATGATATCAATGAGTCTCTTAAAGCCATGAGAATTTCAATTGATGAGTGTAAAGAAAGAACCGCTAGGACGCGTGATTCCAAAGATGCCTTTATTAAAGCGTGTTCTTCCAATTCCTATGAAAATCAAGATGAAGATCTAAAATTTATTGATGTGTCTCCAATTAAATCTTTATTTTGCAATATGAATCTTTATGAAACTGAATATGATCTTCCTTTACCTAGAAGGCGTTCTAAAAATTTGGAGTATTTAGATCTTAATGATGAAATTGATGAAAGTGGGATTGAAAGAAATAAAAACCTAGATGTTGCTAAACCCACTATATTGGATTTCAAGGAATTTAATTATGAAAGTTGCTCTTTAATTGATTGTATTTCCTTGTTGCTATCTGTGCTAAATTCTCCACATGCTTATAGTCGAAATAAAGCCTTCACCGAACATATTGTTGATGCCTTGATGCAATCTTATGAAGAAAAACTTGAGTTCAAAGTTTCTATCCCTAGAAAACTCTATGATGAATGGGAACCAACTATTAAAATTAAAATTAAAAATCATGAGTTTTATTCTTTGTGTGATTTGGGTGCTAGTGTCTCTACTATTCCCAAGACTTTGTGTGGTTTACTAGATTTCCGCGATTTTGATGATTGCTCTCTAAACTTGCATCTTGCGGATTCCACTATTAAGAAACCTATGGTAAGAATTAATGATGTTCTTATTGTTGCAAATAGGAATTATGTGCCCGTAGATTTCATTGTTCTTGATATAGATTGCAATCCTTCTTGCCCTATTATTCTTGGTAGACCTTTCCTTAGAACGGTTGGTGCGATTATTGATATGAAGGAAGGGAATAGTAGATTTAAATTTCCATTAAAAAAGGGCATGGAACACTTCTCAAGAAACAAAATAAAATTACCATATGAAACTATCATGAGAGCCACTTATGGATTGCCTACCAAAGATGGCAATACCTAGATCTATCCTTGCTTGTTATGCCTAGCTAGGGGCGTTAAACGATAGCGCTTGTTGGGAGGCAACCCAATTTTATTTTTATTCCTTGATTTTTGCTCCTGTTTAGTAATAAATAAATTATCTAGCCTCTGTTTTGGTTGTATTTTTGTGTTTAATTAGTGTTTGTGCCAAGTAGAACCGTTGGGAAGACTTGGGGAAAGTCTTGTTGAACTTGCTGTAAAAAACAGAAACTTTAGCGCTCACGAGAACTGCTGTCATTTTTATTTAAAGAGTGATATTTAGTTAATTCTTTTTTCATATGATTAATAGATAAATTCCTCACGTCCAGCAATTTATTTTAGAATTTTTGGGGTTCCAGATATTTCGCTAGCTACAGATTACTACAGACTGTTCTGTTTTTTGCCAGATTCTGTTTTTCGTGTGTTGTTTGCTTATTTTGATGAATCTATGGTTAGTAAAATAGTTTATAATCCATAGAGAAGTTGGAATACAGTAGGTTTAACACCAATATAAATAAAGAATGAGTTCATTACAGTACCTTGAAGTGGTGTTTTGTTTTCTTTCGCTAACAGAGCTTACGAGTTTTCTATTTTGAGTTTTGTGTTGTGAAGTTTTCAAGTTTTGGGGTAAGAATTTGATGGATTATGGAACAAGGAGTGGCAAGAGCCTAAGCTTGGGGATGCCCATGGCACCCCCAAGATAATCCAAGGACACCAAAAATTCAAAGCTTGGGGATGCCCCGGAAGGCATCCCCTCTTTTCGTCCACTTACATCGGTAACTTTACTTGGAGCTATATTTTTATTCACCAACATGATATGTGTTTTTCTTGGAGCGTCTTGTATTATTTTCGTCTTTGTTTGTTAGTATGCCACAATCATCCTTGCTGTACACACCTTTTGAGAGAGACATACATGAATTAAAATTTGATAGAATACTCTATGTACTTCACTTATATCTTTTGAGCTAAGTAATTTTTCTCTATATGCTTCACTTATATATTTTGAGCGTTATGATTTTGCTCTATGTGCTTCACTTAGATCTTTTAGAGCATGGTGGTGGAGTTGTTTTAAAGAAACTATTGATCTCTAATGCTTCACTTAAATTATTTTGAGAGTCTCTTAATAGCATGGTAATTTGCTTAATAATAATATGCTTGGTATTCAAGATTTGTGAAACTTTCTTTTGAGTGTGTTGAATACTAAGAAAATATTGAAGCATGATAATTGTTTTGAGATATGGAGGTGATAATATTAAAGTCATGCTAGTTGAGTAGTTGTGAATTTAAAGAATACTTGTGTTGAAGTTTGTGATTCCCGTAGCATGCACGTATGGTGAACCGTTATGTGATGAAGTCGGAGCATGATTTATTTATTGATTGTCTTCCTTATGAGTGGCAGTCGGGGACGAGTGATGGTCTTTTCCTACCAATCTATCCCCCTAGGAGCATGCGCGTAGTACTTTGCTTTGATAACTTCTAGATTTTTGCAATAAGTATATGAGTTCTTATGACTAATGTTGAGTCCATGGATCATACGCACTCTCACCCTTCCACCCTTGCTAGCCTCTCTAATACCGCGCAACTTTCGCCGGTATCATACACCTACCATATACCTTCCTCAAAACAGCCACCATACCTACCTATTATGGCATTTCCATAGCCATTCCGAGATATATTGCCATGCAACTTTCCACCATCTAGTTCATCATGACACATCCATCATTGTCATATTGCTTAGCATGATCATGTAGTTGACATAGTATTTGTGGCAAAGCCACCATTCATAATTTTCATACTTGTCACTCTTGATTCATTGCATATCCCGGTACACCGCCGGAGGCATCCATATAGAGTCATACTTTGTTCTAAGTATTGAGTTGTAATCATTGAGTTGTAAATAAATAGAAGTGTGATGATCATCATTCAATAGAGCATTGTCCCAATAAAAAAAGAGAGAAAGGCCAAAAAAAGAAGGCCCAAAAAAATAAAAAAATAAAAAGGGGCAATGCTACTATCTTTTTTCCACACTTGTGCTTCAAAGTAGCACCATGATATAGCGAGTCTCATATATTGTGCTTCAAAGTAGCACCATGTTCTTCATATAGAGAGTCTCATATGTTATCACTTTCATATACTAGTGGGAATTTTACATTATAGAACTTGGCTTGTATATTCCAATGATGGGCTTCCTCAAATTTCCCTAGGTCTTCATGAGCAAGCAAGTTGGATGCACACCCACTAGTTTCTTTTGTTGAGCTTTCATACATTTATAGCTCTAGTGCATCCGTTGCATGGCAATCCCTACTCACTCACATTGATATCTATAGATGGGCATCTCCATAGCCCGTTGATACGCCTAGTTGATGTGAGACTATCTTATCCTTTTTGTCTTCTCCACAACCACCATTCTATTCCACCTATAGTGCTATATCCATGGCTCACGCTAATGTATTGCGTGAAGATTGAAAAAGATTTTAAAAAGTTAGAGTATGAAACAATTTCTTGGCTTGTCATCGGGGTTGTGCATGATTTAAATACTTTGTGTGGTGAAGATGGAGCATAGCTAGACTATATGATTTTGTAGGGATAACTTTCTTTGGCCATGTTATTTTGAGAAGACATAATTGCTTTGTTAGTATGCTTGAAGTATTATTATTTTTTATGTCAATATAAACTTTTGTCTTGAATCTTTCTAATCTGAATATTCATACCACAATTAAGAAGATTTGCATTGAAATTATGCCAAGTAGCACTCCGCATCAAAAATTCTTTTTTTATCATTTACCTACTCAAGGACGAGCAGGAATTAAGCTTGGGGATGCCTGATACGTCTCCAACGTATCTATAATTTTTGATTGCTCCATGCTATATTATCTACTGTTTTGGACTATATTGGGCTTTATTTTCCACTTTTATATTATTTTGGGGACTAACCTATTAATCGGAGGCCCAGCCTAGAATTGCTGTTTTTTTGCCTATTACAGTGTTTCGGAGAAACAGAATATCAAACGGAGTCCAAACGGAATAAAATCTTCGGGAACGTGATCCAGGAGACTTGGACCCTACTGCAAGGGATCAAAGAGGAGGTCACGAGGGTGGGCCCCCCTAGGGCACGTCCCCCTGCCTCGTGGGCCCCTCGGTGCTCCACAGACATACTCCTTCCTCCTATATATACACACGTACCCCCAAACGATCAGAACAGGAGCCAAAAAACCTAATTCCACCGCAGCAACTTTCTGTATCCACGAGATCCCATCTTGGGGCCTGTTCCGGAGCTCCGCCGGAAGAGGGCCGTCATCACGGAGGGCTTCTACATCATCCTAGCCCCTCCGATGAAGTGTGAGTAGTTTACCTCAGACCTTCGGGTCCATAGTTAGTAGCTAGATGGCTTGTTCTCTCTCTTTGAATCTCAATACAAAGTTCTCCCCCTCTCTTGTGGAGATCTATTCGATGTAATCTTCTTTTTGCGGTGTGTTTGTTGAGATCGATGAATTGTGGGTTTATGATCAAGTCTATCTATGAATAATATTTGAATCTTCTCTGAATTATTTTATGCATGATTCGTTATCTTTGCAAGTCTCTTTGAATTATCCGTTTGGTTTGGCCAACTAGATTGGTAGTTCTTGCCATGGGAGAAGTGCTTAGCTTTGGGTTCGATCTTGCGGTGTCCTTTCCCAGTGATAGAAGGGGCAGCAAGGCACGTATTGCATCGTTGCCATCGAGGATAACAAGATGGGGTTTATTTCATATTGCATGAATTTATCTCTCTACATCATGTCATCTTGCTTAAGGCGTTACTCTGTTTTTAACTTAATACTCTAGATGCATGCTGGATAGCGGTCGATGAGTGGAGTAATAGTAGTAGATGCAGAATCGTTTCGGTCTACATGTCACGGACGTGATGCCTATATACATGATCATGCCTAGATATTCTCATAATTATGCTCAATTCTATCAATTGCTCAACAGTAATTTGTTCACCCACCGTAGAATACTTATGCTCTTGAGAGAAGCCACTAGTGAAACCTATGGCCCCCGGGTCTATTCTCATCATATCAATCTCTATCACTATAATATTGTTTTGCTTTTTACTTTGCCTTTACTTTTTACTTTGCATCTTTATATCAAAAATACCAAAAATATTATATCTATCAGATCTCACTCTCGTAAGTGACCGTGAAGGGATTGACAACCCCTAATCGCGTTGGTTGCGAGTAGCTGTCGTTTTGTGTAGGTACGAGGGACTTGAGCGTGGCCTCCTACTGGATTGATACCTTGGTTCTCAAAAACTGAGGGAAATACTTACGCTACTCTGCTGCATCATCCCTTCCTCTTCGGAGAAAACCAACGCAAGCTCAAGACGTAGCAAGAAGGATTTCTGGCGCCGTTGCCGGGGAGTCTACGCAAAAAGTCAACATACCAAGTACCCATCGCAATCCCTATCTCTCGCATTATATTATTTGCCATTTGCCTCTCGTTTTCCTCTCCCCCACTTCACCCTTGTCTTTTTATTCGCCCTCTCTCTCTCTATCCTCCCTCTCTGTTTGCCTCTTTTGCCCGTTTGCTCTTGTTTGCTCGTGTGTTAGATTTCTTGTTTGTCGCGACGGCTCAAGATAATAGCAAATTTTTGTGACTTCACCAATAGCAATAATAATGATTTCCTTAGCACTCCGATTGCTCCTCTTACCGATGCTAAATCTTGTGAAATTAATACTGCTTTGTTGAATCTTGTTATGAAAGATCAATTCACCGGCCTTCCAAGTGAAGATGCCGCTACTCATCTTAATAGCTTCGTTGATTTATGTGATATGCAAAAGAAAAAAGATGTCGATAATGATGTCATTAAATTTAAGCTATTTCCTTTTTCGCTTAGAGATCGTGCTAAAGCTTGGTTTTCGTCTTTGACTAAGAATAGTATTGATTCATGGAACAAGTGCAAAGATGCTTTTATCTATAAGTATTTTCCTCCCGCTAAGATCATCTCTCTTAGAAACGATATTATGAACTTTAAACAACTTGATCATGAACATGTTGCACAAGCTTGGGAGAGAATGAAATTAATGATACGTAATTGCCCTACTCATGGTTTGAATTTGTGGATGATTATACAAATTTTTTATGCTGGATTGAATTTTGCTTCTAGAAATCTTTTAGATTCGGCCACGGGAGGCACTTTTATGGAAATCACTTTAGGAGATGCTACTAAACTCCTAGATAATATTATGGTTAATTATTCTCAATGGCATACTGAAAGAACTTCTAATAAAAAAGTGCATGCGATAGAAGAAATTAATGTGTTGAGTGGAAAGATGGATGAACTTATGAAATTATTTGCTACTAAGAGTGTTTCTTCCGATCCTAATGATATGCCTTTGTCTACTTTGATTGAGAATAACAATGAATCTATGGATGTGAATTTTGTTGGTAGGAATAATTTTGGTAACAACGCTTATAGAGGGAATTTTAATCCTAGGCCATATCCTAGTAATCCTTCTAATAATTATGGGAATTCCTACAATAACTCTTATGGAAATTATAATAAGATGCCCTCTGATTTTGAATCTAATATCAAAGAATTTATTTCTTCGCAAAATAATATTAATGCTATGATTGAAGAAAAATTGCTTAAGATTGATGATTTGGCTAGGAACGTTGATAGAATTGCTCTTGATGTTGATGCTTTGAAACTTAGATCTATTCCACCTAAGCATGATATCAATGAGTCTCTTAAAGCCATGAGAATTTCAATTGATGAGTGTAAAGAAAGAACCGCTAGGACGCGTGATTCCAAAGATGCCTTTATTAAAGCGTGTTCTTCCAATTCCTATGAAAATCAAGATGAAGATCTAAAATTTATTGATGTGTCTCCAATTAAATCTTTATTTTGCAATATGAATCTTTATGAAACTGAATATGATCTTCCTTTACCTAGAAGGCGTTCTAAAAATTTGGAGTATTTAGATCTTAATGATGAAATTGATGAAAGTGGGATTGAAAGAAATAAAAACCTAGATGTTGCTAAACCCACTATATTGGATTTCAAGGAATTTAATTATGAAAGTTGCTCTTTAATTGATTGTATTTCCTTGTTGCTATCTGTGCTAAATTCTCCACATGCTTATAGTCGAAATAAAGCCTTCACCGAACATATTGTTGATGCCTTGATGCAATCTTATGAAGAAAAACTTGAGTTCAAAGTTTCTATCCCTAGAAAACTCTATGATGAATGGGAACCAACTATTAAAATTAAAATTAAAAATCATGAGTTTTATTCTTTGTGTGATTTGGGTGCTAGTGTCTCTACTATTCCCAAGACTTTGTGTGGTTTACTAGATTTCCGCGATTTTGATGATTGCTCTCTAAACTTGCATCTTGCGGATTCCACTATTAAGAAACCTATGGTAAGAATTAATGATGTTCTTATTGTTGCAAATAGGAATTATGTGCCCGTAGATTTCATTGTTCTTGATATAGATTGCAATCCTTCTTGCCCTATTATTCTTGGTAGACCTTTCCTTAGAACGGTTGGTGCGATTATTGATATGAAGGAAGGGAATATTAGATTTAAATTTCCATTAAAAAAGGGCATGGAACACTTCTCAAGAAACAAAATAAAATTACCATATGAAACTATCATGAGAGCCACTTATGGATTGCCTACCAAATATGGCAATACCTAGATCTATCCTTGCTTGTTATGCCTAGCTAGGGGCGTTAAACGATAGCGCTTGTTGGGAGGCAACCCAATTTTATTTTTATTCCTTGATTTTTGCTCCTGTTTAGTAATAAATAAATTATCTAGCCTCTGTTTTGGTTGTATTTTTGTGTTTAATTAGTGTTTGTGCCAAGTAGAACCGTTGGGAAGACTTGGGGAAAGTCTTGTTGAACTTGCTGTAAAAAACAGAAACTTTAGCGCTCACGAGAACTGCTGTCATTTTTATTTAAAGAGTGATATTTAGTTAATTCTTTTTTCATATGATTAATAGATAAATTCCTCACGTCCAGCAATTTATTTTAGAATTTTTGGGGTTCCAGATATTTCGCTAGCTACAGATTACTACAGACTGTTCTGTTTTTTGCCAGATTCTGTTTTTCGTGTGTTGTTTGCTTATTTTGATGAATCTATGGTTAGTAAAATAGTTTATAATCCATAGAGAAGTTGGAATACAGTAGGTTTAACACCAATATAAATAAAGAATGAGTTCATTACAGTACCTTGAAGTGGTGTTTTGTTTTCTTTCGCTAACAGAGCTTACGAGTTTTCTATTTTGAGTTTTGTGTTGTGAAGTTTTCAAGTTTTGGGGTAAGAATTTGATGGATTATGGAACAAGGAGTGGCAAGAGCCTAAGCTTGGGGATGCCCATGGCACCCCCAAGATAAT
This sequence comes from Triticum urartu, assembly GCF_056163025.1. Taxonomy (NCBI): domain Eukaryota; kingdom Viridiplantae; phylum Streptophyta; class Magnoliopsida; order Poales; family Poaceae; genus Triticum; species Triticum urartu. The sequence goes on from NC_141875.1 coordinate 212,794,005, forward strand.
CCAAGGACACCAAAAATTCAAAGCTTGGGGATGCCCCGGAAGGCATCCCCTCTTTTCGTCCACTTACATCGGTAACTTTACTTGGAGCTATATTTTTATTCACCAACATGATATGTGTTTTTCTTGGAGCGTCTTGTATTATTTTCGTCTTTGTTTGTTAGTATGCCACAATCATCCTTTCTGTACACACCTTTTGAGAGAGACATACATGAATTAAAATTTGATAGAATACTCTATGTACTTCACTTATATCTTTTGAGCTAAGTAATTTTTCTCTATATGCTTCACTTATATATTTTGAGCATTATGATTTTGCTCTATGTGCTTCACTTAGATCTTTTAGAGCATGGTGGTGGAGTTGTTTTAAAGAAACTATTGATCTCTAATGCTTCACTTAAATTATTTTGAGAGTCTCTTAATAGCATGGTAATTTGCTTAATAATAATATGCTTGGTATTCAAGATTTGTGAAACTTTCTTTTGAGTGTGTTGAATACTAAGAAAATATTGAAGCATGATAATTGTTTTGAGATATGGAGGTGATAATATTAAAGTCATGCTAGTTGAGTAGTTGTGAATTTAAAGAATACTTGTGTTGAAGTTTGTGATTCCCGTAGCATGCACGTATGGTGAACCGTTATGTGATGAAGTCGGAGCATGATTTATTTATTGATTGTCTTCCTTATGAGTGGCAGTCGGGGACGAGTGATGGTCTTTTCCTACCAATCTATCCCCCTAGGAGCATGCGCGTAGTACTTTGCTTTGATAACTTCTAGATTTTTGCAATAAGTATATGAGTTCTTTATGACTAATGTTGAGTCCATGGATCATACGCACTCTCACCCTTCCACCCTTGCTAGCCTCTCTAATACCGCGCAACTTTCGCCGGTATCATACACCTACCATATACCTTCCTCAAAACAGCCACCATACCTACCTATTATGGCATTTCCATAGCCATTCCGAGATATATTGCCATGCAACTTTCCACCATCTAGTTCATCATGACACATCCATCATTGTCATATTGCTTAGCATGATCATGTAGTTGACATAGTATTTGTGGCAAAGCCACCATTCATAATTTTCATACTTGTCACTCTTGATTCATTGCATATCCCGGTACACCGCCGGAGGCATCCATATAGAGTCATACTTTGTTCTAAGTATTGAGTTGTAATCATTGAGTTGTAAATAAATAGAAGTGTGATGATCATCATTCAATAGAGCATTGTCCCAATAAAAAAAGAGAGAAAGGCCAAAAAAAGAAGGCCCAAAAAAATAAAAAAATAAAAAGGGGCAATGCTACTATCTTTTTTCCACACTTGTGCTTCAAAGTAGCACCATGATATAGCGAGTCTCATATATTGTGCTTCAAAGTAGCACCATGTTCTTCATATAGAGAGTCTCATATGTTATCACTTTCATATACTAGTGGGAATTTTACATTATAGAACTTGGCTTGTATATTCCAATGATGGGCTTCCTCAAATTTCCCTAGGTCTTCATGAGCAAGCAAGTTGGATGCACACCCACTAGTTTCTTTTGTTGAGCTTTCATACATTTATAGCTCTAGTGCATCCGTTGCATGGCAATCCCTACTCACTCACATTGATATCTATAGATGGGCATCTCCATAGCCCGTTGATACGCCTAGTTGATGTGAGACTATCTTATCCTTTTTGTCTTCTCCACAACCACCATTCTATTCCACCTATAGTGCTATATCCATGGCTCACGCTAATGTATTGCGTGAAGATTGAAAAAGATTTTAAAAAGTTAGAGTATGAAACAATTTCTTGGCTTGTCATCGGGGTTGTGCATGATTTAAATACTTTGTGTGGTGAAGATGGAGCATAGCTAGACTATATGATTTTGTAGGGATAACTTTCTTTGGCCATGTTATTTTGAGAAGACATAATTGCTTTGTTAGTATGCTTGAAGTATTATTATTTTTTATGTCAATATAAACTTTTGTCTTGAATCTTTCTAATCTGAATATTCATACCACAATTAAGAAGATTTGCATTGAAATTATGCCAAGTAGCACTCCGCATCAAAAATTCTTTTTTTATCATTTACCTACTCAAGGACGAGCAGGAATTAAGCTTGGGGATGCCTGATACGTCTCCAACGTATCTATAATTTTTGATTGCTCCATGCTATATTATCTACTGTTTTGGACTATATTGGGCTTTATTTTCCACTTTTATATTATTTTGGGGACTAACCTATTAATCGGAGGCCCAGCCTAGAATTGCTGTTTTTTTGCCTATTACAGTGTTTCGGAGAAACAGAATATCAAACGGAGTCCAAACGGAATAAAATCTTCGGGAACGTGATCCAGGAGACTTGGACCCTACTGCAAGGGATCAAAGAGGAGGTCACGAGGGTGGGCCCCCCTAGGGCACGTCCCCCTGCCTCATGGGCCCCTCGGTGCTCCACAGACATACTCCTTCCTCCTATATATACACACGTACCCCCAAACGATCAGAACAGGAGCCAAAAAACCTAATTCCACCGCAGCAACTTTCTGTATCCACGAGATCCCATCTTGGGGCCTGTTCCGGAGCTCCGCCGGAAGAGGGCCGTCATCACGGAGGGCTTCTACATCATCCTAGCCCCTCCGATGAAGTGTGAGTAGTTTACCTCAGACCTTCGGGTCCATAGTTAGTAGCTAGATGGCTTGTTCTCTCTCTTTGAATCTCAATACAAAGTTCTCCCCCTCTCTTGTGGAGATCTATTCGATGTAATCTTCTTTTTGCGGTGTGTTTGTTGAGATCGATGAATTGTGGGTTTATGATCAAGTCTATCTATGAATAATATTTGAATCTTCTCTGAATTATTTTATGCATGATTCGTTATCTTTGCAAGTCTCTTCGAATTATCCGTTTGGTTTGGCCAACTACATTGGTAGTTCTTGCCATGGGAGAAGTGCTTAGCTTTGGGTTCGATCTTGCGGTGTCCTTTCCCAGTGACAGAAGGGGCAGCAAGGCACGTATTGCATCGTTGCCATCGAGGATAACAAGATGGGGTTTATTTCATATTGCATGAATTTATCTCTCTACATCATGTCATCTTGCTTAAGGCGTTACTCTGTTTTTAACTTAATACTCTAGATGCATGCTGGATAGCGGTCGATGAGTGGAGTAATAGTAGTAGATGCAGAATCGTTTCGGTCTACATGTCACGGACGTGATGCCTATATACATGATCATGCCTAGATATTCTCATAATTATGCTCAATTCTATCAATTGCTCAACAGTAATTTGTTCACCCACCGTAGAATACTTATGCTCTTGAGAGAAGCCACTAGTGAAACCTATGGCCCCCGGGTCTATTCTCATCATATCAATCTCTATCACTATAATATTGTTTTGCTTTTTACTTTGCCTTTACTTTTTACTTTGCATCTTTATATCAAAAATACCAAAAATATTATATCTATCAGATCTCACTCTCGTAAGTGACCGTGAAGGGATTGACAACCCCTAATCGCGTTGGTTGCGAGTAGCTGCCGTTTTGTGTAGGTACGAGGGACTTGAGCGTGGCCTCCTACTGGATTGATACCTTGGTTCTCAAAAACTGAGGGAAATACTTACGCTACTCTGCTGCATCATCCCTTCCTCTTCGGAGAAAACCAACGCAAGCTCAAGACGTAGCAAGAAGGATTTCTGGCGCCGTTGCCGGGGAGTCTACGCAAAAAGTCAACATACCAAGTACCCATCGCAATCCCTATCTCTCGCATTATATTATTTGCCATTTGCCTCTCGTTTTCCTCTCCCCCACTTCACCCTTGTCTTTTTATTCGCCCTCTCTCTCTCTATCCTCCCTCTCTGTTTGCCTCTTTTGCCCGTTTGCTCTTGTTTGCTCGTGTGTTAGATTTCTTGTTTGTCGCGACGGCTCAAGATAATAGCAAATTTTTGTGACTTCACCAATAGCAATAATAATGATTTCCTTAGCACTCCGATTGCTCCTCTTACCGATGCTAAATCTTGTGAAATTAATACTGCTTTGTTGAATCTTGTTATGAAAGATCAATTCACCGGCCTTCCAAGTGAAGATGCCGCTACTCATCTTAATAGCTTCGTTGATTTATGTGATATGCAAAAGAAAAAAGATGTCGATAATGATGTCATTAAATTTAAGCTATTTCCTTTTTCGCTTAGAGATCGTGCTAAAGCTTGGTTTTCGTCTTTGACTAAGAATAGTATTGATTCATGGAACAAGTGCAAAGATGCTTTTATCTATAAGTATTTTCCTCCCGCTAAGATCATCTCTCTTAGAAACGATATTATGAACTTTAAACAACTTGATCATGAACATGTTGCACAAGCTTGGGAGAGAATGAAATTAATGATACGTAATTGCCCTACTCATGGTTTGAATTTGTGGATGATTATACAAATTTTTTATGCTGGATTGAATTTTGCTTCTAGAAATCTTTTAGATTCGGCCACGGGAGGCACTTTTATGGAAATCACTTTAGGAGATGCTACTAAACTCCTAGATAATATTATGGTTAATTATTCTCAATGGCATACTGAAAGAACTTCTAATAAAAAAGTGCATGCGATAGAAGAAATTAATGTGTTGAGTGGAAAGATGGATGAACTTATGAAATTATTTGCTACTAAGAGTGTTTCTTCCGATCCTAATGATATGCCTTTGTCTACTTTGATTGAGAATAACAATGAATCTATGGATGTGAATTTTGTTGGTAGGAATAATTTTGGTAACAACGCTTATAGAGGGAATTTTAATCCTAGGCCATATCCTAGTAATCCTTCTAATAATTATGGGAATTCCTACAATAACTCTTATGGAAATTATAATAAGATGCCCTCTGATTTTGAATCTAATATCAAAGAATTTATTTCTTCGCAAAATAATATTAATGCTATGATTGAAGAAAAATTGCTTAAGATTGATGATTTGGCTAGGAACGTTGATAGAATTGCTCTTGATGTTGATGCTTTGAAACTTAGATCTATTCCACCTAAGCATGATATCAATGAGTCTCTTAAAGCCATGAGAATTTCAATTGATGAGTGTAAAGAAAGAACCGCTAGGACGCGTGATTCCAAAGATGCCTTTATTAAAGCGTGTTCTTCCAATTCCTATGAAAATCAAGATGAAGATCTAAAATTTATTGATGTGTCTCCAATTAAATCTTTATTTTGCAATATGAATCTTTATGAAACTGAATATGATCTTCCTTTACCTAGAAGGCGTTCTAAAAATTTGGAGTATTTAGATCTTAATGATGAAATTGATGAAAGTGGGATTGAAAGAAATAAAAACCTAGATGTTGCTAAACCCACTATATTGGATTTCAAGGAATTTAATTATGAAAGTTGCTCTTTAATTGATTGTATTTCCTTGTTGCTATCTGTGCTAAATTCTCCACATGCTTATAGTCGAAATAAAGCCTTCACCGAACATATTGTTGATGCCTTGATGCAATCTTATGAAGAAAAACTTGAGTTCAAAGTTTCTATCCCTAGAAAACTCTATGATGAATGGGAACCAACTATTAAAATTAAAATTAAAAATCATGAGTTTTATTCTTTGTGTGATTTGGGTGCTAGTGTCTCTACTATTCCCAAGACTTTGTGTGGTTTACTAGATTTCCGCGATTTTGATGATTGCTCTCTAAACTTGCATCTTGCGGATTCCACTATTAAGAAACCTATGGTAAGAATTAATGATGTTCTTATTGTTGCAAATAGGAATTATGTGCCCGTAGATTTCATTGTTCTTGATATAGATTGCAATCCTTCTTGCCCTATTATTCTTGGTAGACCTTTCCTTAGAACGGTTGGTGCGATTATTGATATGAAGGAAGGGAATATTAGATTTAAATTTCCATTAAAAAAGGGCATGGAACACTTCTCAAGAAACAAAATAAAATTACCATATGAAACTATCATGAGAGCCACTTATGGATTGCCTACCAAATATGGCAATACCTAGATCTATCCTTGCTTGTTATGCCTAGCTAGGGGCGTTAAACGATAGCGCTTGTTGGGAGGCAACCCAATTTTATTTTTATTCCTTGATTTTTGCTCCTGTTTAGTAATAAATAAATTATCTAGCCTCTGTTTTGGTTGTATTTTTGTGTTTAATTAGTGTTTGTGCCAAGTAGAACCGTTGGGAAGACTTGGGGAAAGTCTTGTTGAACTTGCTGTAAAAAACAGAAACTTTAGCGCTCACGAGAACTGCTGTCATTTTTATTTAAAGAGTGATATTTAGTTAATTCTTTTTTCATATGATTAATAGATAAATTCCTCACGTCCAGAAATTTATTTTAGAATTTTTGGGGTTCCAGATATTTCGCTAGCTACAGATTACTACAGACTGTTCTGTTTTTTGCCAGATTCTGTTTTTCGTGTGTTGTTTGCTTATTTTGATGAATCTATGGTTAGTAAAATAGTTTATAATCCATAGAGAAGTTGGAATACAGTAGGTTTAACACCAATATTAATAAAGAATGAGTTCGTTACAGTACCTTGAAGTGGTCTTTTGTTTTCTTTCGCTAACAGAGCTTACGAGTTTTCTATTTTGAGTTTTGTGTTGTGAAGTTTTCAAGTTTTGGGGTAAGAATTTGATGGATTATGGAACAAGGAGTGGCAAGAGCCTAAGCTTGGGGATGCCCATGGCACCCCCAAGATAATCCAAGGACACCAAAAATTCAAAGCTTGGGGATGCCCCGGAAGGCATCCCCTCTTTTCGTCCACTGACATCGGTAACTTTACTTGGAGCTATATTTTTATTCACCAACATGATATGTGTTTTGCTTGGAGTGTCTTGTATTATTTTCGTCTTTGTTTGTTAGTATGCCACAATCATCCTTGCTGTACACACCTTTTGAGAGAGACATACATGAATTAAAATTTGATAGAATACTCTATGTACTTCACTTATATCTTTTGAGCTAAGTAATTTTTCTCTATATGCTTCACTTATATATTTTGAGCGTTATGATTTTGCTCTATGTGCTTCACTTAGATCTTTTAGAGCATGGTGGTGGAGTTGTTTTAAAGAAACTATTGATCTCTAATGCTTCACTTAAATTATTTTGAGAGTCTCTTAATAGCATGGTAATTTGCTTAATAATAATATGCTTGGTATTCAAGATTTGTGAAACTTTCTTTTGAGTGTGTTGAATACTAAGAAAATATTGAAGCATGATAATTGTTTTGAGATATGGAGGTGATAATATTAAAGTCATGCTAGTTGAGTAGTTGTGAATTTAAAGAATACTTGTGTTGAAGTTTGTGATTCCCATAGCATGCACGTATGGTGAACCGTTATGTGATGAAGTCGGAGCATGATTTATTTATTGATTGTCTTCCTTATGAGTGGCAGTCGGGGACGAGCGATGGTCTTTTCCTACCAATCTATCCCCCTAGGAGCATGCGCGTAGTACTTTGCTTTGATAACTTCTAGATTTTTGCAATAAGTATATGAGTTCTTTATGACTAATGTTGAGTCCATGGATCATACGCACTCTCACCCTTCCACCCTTGCTAGCCTCTCTAATACCGCGCAACTTTCGCCGGTATCATACACCTACCATATACCTTCCTCAAAACAGCCACCATACCTACCTATTATGGCATTTCCATAGCCATTCCGAGATATATTGCCATGCAACTTTCCACCATCTAGTTCATCATGACACATCCATCATTGTCATATTGCTTAGCATGATCATGTAGTTGACATAGTATTTGTGGCAAAGCCACCATTCATAATTTTCATACTTGTCACTCTTGATTCATTGCATATCCTGGTACACCGCCGGAGGCATCCATATAGAGTCATACTTTGTTCTAAGTATTGAGTTGTAATCATTGAGTTGTAAATAAATAGAAGTGTGATGATCATCATTCAATAGAGCATTGTCCCAATAAAAAAAGAGAGAAAGGCCAAAAAAAAGAAGGCCCAAAAAAATAAAAAAATAAAAAGGGGCAATGCTACTATCTTTTTTCCACACTTGTGCTTCAAAGTAGCACCATGATATAGCGAGTCTCATATATTGTGCTTCAAAGTAGCACCATGTTCTTCATATAGAGAGTCTCATATGTTATCACTTTCATATACTAGTGGGAATTTTACATTATAGAACTTGGCTTGTATATTCCAATGATGGGCTTCCTCAAATTTCCCTAGGTCTTCATGAGCAAGCAAGTTGGATGCACACCCACTAGTTTCTTTTGTTGAGCTTTCATACATTTATAGCTCTAGTGCATCCGTTGCATGGCAATCCCTACTCACTCACATTGATATCTATAGATGGGCATCTCCATAGCCCGTTGATACGCCTAGTTGATGTGAGACTATCTTATCCTTTTTGTCTTCTCCACAACCACCATTCTATTCCACCTATAGTGCTATATCCATGGCTCACGCTAATGTATTGCGTGAAGATTGAAAAAGATTTTAAAAAGTTAGAGTATGAAACAATTTCTTGGCTTGTCATCGGGGTTGTGCATGATTTAAATACTTTGTGTGGTGAAGATGGAGCATAGCTAGACTATATGATTTTGTAGGGATAACTTTCTTTGGCCATGTTATTTTGAGAAGACATAATTGCTTTGTTAGTATGCTTGAAGTATTATTATTTTTTATGTCAATATAAACTTTTGTCTTGAATCTTTCTAATCTGAATATTCATACCACAATTAAGAAGATTTGCATTGAAATTATGCCAAGTAGCACTCCGCATCAAAAATTCTTTTTTTATCATTTACCTACTCAAGGACGAGCAGGAATTAAGCTTGGGGATGCCTGATACGTCTCCAACGTATCTATAATTTTTGATTGCTCCATGCTATATTATCTACTGTTTTGGACTATATTGGGCTTTATTTTCCACTTTTATATTATTTTGGGGACTAACCTATTAATCGGAGGCCCAGCCTAGAATTGCTGTTTTTTTGCCTATTACAGTGTTTCGGAGAAACAGAATATCAAACGGAGTCCAAACGGAATAAAATCTTCGGGAACGTGATCCAGGAGACTTGGACCCTACTGCAAGGGATCAAAGAGGAGGTCACGAGGGTGGGCCCCCCTAGGGCACGTCCCCCTGCCTCGTGGGCCCCTCGGTGCTCCACAGACATACTCCTTCCTCCTATATATACACACGTACCCCCAAACGATCAGAACAGGAGCCAAAAAACCTAATTCCACCGCAGCAACTTTCTGTATCCACGAGATCCCATCTTGGGGCCTGTTCCGGAGCTCCGCCGGAAGAGGGCCGTCATCACGGAGGGCTTCTACATCATCCTAGCCCCTCCGATGAAGTGTGAGTAGTTTACCTCAGACCTTCGGGTCCATAGTTAGTAGCTAGATGGCTTGTTCTCTCTCTTTGAATCTCAATACAAAGTTCTCCCCCTCTCTTGTGGAGATCTATTCGATGTAATCTTCTTTTTGCGGTGTGTTTGTTGAGATCGATGAATTGTGGGTTTATGATCAAGTCTATCTATGAATAATATTTGAATCTTCTCTGAATTATTTTATGCATGATTCGTTATCTTTGCAAGTCTCTTCGAATTATCCGTTTGGTTTGGCCAACTACATTGGTAGTTCTTGCCATGGGAGAAGTGCTTAGCTTTGGGTTCGATCTTGCGGTGTCCTTTCCCAGTGACAGAAGGGGCAGCAAGGCACGTATTGCATCGTTGCCATCGAGGATAACAAGATGGGGTTTATTTCATATTGCATGAATTTATCTCTCTACATCATGTCATCTTGCTTAAGGCGTTACTCTGTTTTTAACTTAATACTCTAGATGCATGCTGGATAGCGGTCGATGAGTGGAGTAATAGTAGTAGATGCAGAATCGTTTCGGTCTACATGTCACGGACGTGATGCCTATATACATGATCATGCCTAGATATTCTCATAATTATGCTCAATTCTATCAATTGCTCAACAGTAATTTTTTCACCCACTGTAGAATACTTATGCTCTTGAGAGAAGCCACTAGTGAAACCTATGGCCCCCGGGTCTATTCTCATCATATCAATCTCTATCACTTTAATATTGTTTTTCTTTTTACTTTGCCTTTACTTTTTACTTTGCATCTTTATATCAAAAATACCAAAAATATTATATATATCAGATCTCACTCTCGTATGTGACCGTGAAGGGATTGACAACCCCTAATCGCCTTGGTTGCGAGTAGCTATCGTTTTGTGCAGGTACGAGGGACTTGAGCATGGCCTCCTACTGGATTGATACCTTGGTTCTCAAAAACCGAGGGAAATACTTACGCTACTCTGCTGCATCATCCCTTCCTCTTCGGGGAAAACCAACGCAAGCTCAAGACGTAGCATGCAGCAACATGGGCATCAAGATCGATTATGCTTCTGTCTATCACCCAGAAACCAATGGCCAAGTTGAGCGAGCAAATGGCCTTGTCATGAGTGGCATTAAACCCAGACTAGTGCGGTCCTTAAAGGAGTCTAACACGCACTGGGTAGAGGAGCTCGACTCCATACTCTGGGGGCTGCGGACCACGCCGAATCGTACTACCGGATACACATCCTTCTTTATGGTGTACGGCGCAGAGGCGGTTCTGCCCTGCGACATAATTCATGACTCACCTCGAGTGCGCATGTACAAAGAAATAGAAGCCGAGCTTGATCGACAGGACAGTCTGGACACCCTGGAGGATGAGCAAGATGTGGCAAAAGCCCGTTCCACATTCTATCAGCAACAGGCTCGCAGATACCAAAGCAGAGAAGTACGGGCCAAAACTTATAACATTGGCGAGTTAGTTCTACGCCTGCCAGAGAAGAAAAAAACCAAGATCGAGCCCAAATGGGAAGGTCCCTTCATTATTGACCAAGTTCTGACCGGTGGAGCATACCGTCTGCGGGATGCATCGAATAATCGACTTGAGCCGAACCCATGGAACGCAGCCAGACTCCGAAGATTCTATGCCTAGCGCCGAACTCTATGTTCGTCTCTTTTCTCTGTCCATTTTTTGCATATACATTATTTGTTTTCTCTTTCTTTCTTTTATTCTTTCTCAAGGCCTTCAAGGGCCAACTTGTGCCCCGCTTGCACACTATTGACGCGCTAACCGCGCCCATTATACCTGGGGGCTTCTTACACATAAGCTTAATTATTTATCTGGGCTTCATGCCCCGCACATGTGTTATTCTTCCACATGTACCTTTTCTTCACCATTATATGCATCGATATGACTTAAGTTTTGGCCAAGCTGGGTTGCCTGGCTCTTGTATTTATGCCCTACGTTCCCGTTAATTCGGCTAGGGCATAAGGGGAGCACCTCTGCGATTGTTACTGCCGGGTCAACCGGATGTGTGCCTCAGACTGGGTGAAGCCGAAAGATAGCGTTCTTAAGGGAATACTCGATCGGTGAACAAAAGTTGATTTTTATTTATTTTCCATATGTGCCCCCAGATGTTTTTGCCTGCATTTCCTCTCGCGGTCCGGACATGCACTTTAGGGCATGCGTACCCAGGGAAAGGAACCCCTAACGGAACTATTCTCCCTGGAAGATGTTTCTTACTACCCATGTAATATAACATAACTAGTTGGATACTTGTCTGTTCAAGCACTAATGACCCCTACGCCTGGTTTCCACGCATACCCTGGTTCTTATATAACTGAGCGGGTATTCAGACACACTCCGGACTATCGGGTCCTGAGGTTGAAGCGAAAAGGTCCGGCATGACAAATGATTTACAATCTGGCTAGAAGGCATTATACATGTCACTCTAATTACATAGTCATGTAGACTGACTAAATTCCTCTTCTATACCATCCAACAGGCTTTTCTAGCCTACAATCCTATTGGGAATACTTTGCGGCTAATTCTACTTGCCCATACACTAAGCTAACGGGGATATCTTTCCCATCGGGCCACACAGGTCCGACCTCGACCATGTGGTTTGGGTCAGCCTTGGTATACCGCGTCTTCACCATGGCCTAGGCTTCCCTGCCACCTTGACGGCAGACCGATATCTTCCATAATCAGAAGCGCCGCCGTGCTCCCTTGAGCTTCTCCGCAAGCTCTCCAATGCCTTCTGGCAGGGAGACGGATGGCCACAAGGCCTGGGCAATACCTTACATCACCTGCCGAACTTGTTCGTGCAGTCGTGAGAGCTCGGGTAGAACATCACCCGCAGACCCGGGCATCTCCTCCGCGGGACGACCCATCAGCATACCTGCAGACATAATTCTGTTAGCCAGCTTCTCTGCCACCCCCCTTTTAAGGGTTCATCCAAGCACTTACTGAAAATGCCGTGTTGAAGCCGCTTATTCTCCTTCTCGGAGTCCGCAAGCTGGGCTCGAACATCCTTCAGTTCCACGCTCAGCTTGGTATTGGCGTCTTGGAGATTGTTTTTCTCCCGCCTGACCTCAGTCAGCACGCGTTCACCAGCCTTTAGCTGTCGTACGACATGTTGGTCCTCCTGATTATCTCTGGATTCATCTGCAATATCTATTGTTAGATCTGCAGCCACACCACATGCTATATGGTACCTATCATTCTTTGAAAGAAATGTTACTAGCTGGGGACTTTTTAGGTTCCTTCAATGCGGCAACGGCGGCCCGAAGTTGGGTCTTGCTTTCCTCCAGCTCCTGTGACAGTCGAGTATTCTTCTCTGTAAGAACCTGCACAATAGATGATCCTTAGATCAGTTATGCTAACTGTTTCAAGTCTCAGGGGCTACTGATACATATAATCGTTAGATTTGCTTACCCGTACATCCCTTACATACTGGTCCGTGGCTCTGGCTAGACCATTTTGAGCAGCACGGAGATACGTGTCTCCAGAATTGAAGGCATCAAATGCCTCTGGTGAGAAGCAAGCGTCACAGAGTACGGCCCGACGACGCCTATGATTCATGGCGCTCTCCACTTCTGAATTGGTAGCGGATAGTCTATCCGCATCCTATGTAGGGGGAGTATCCGGCGTCCGCCCCATGTCGGCTTCCACCTCTATGTCCGGTCCTGGAGCACGACTGGTGGAAGCATGATCGGCAGCCTCACTGGTCATATTCCGGCGAGCGTTTTTTCTGTTAAAGAAACATGGATGTCATTACATTTTGAGAAAGACGACAACCACGGAGCTGGGTTTTTGTCATACCTCTGCGCCAGTGTCTCCGTCCTAACCGCCTTCCTTTTTGGCCTACCCGGCCTCGTTGCTGCGGGTTCTGCACGGCGTCCCGAATGCCTTCCCTATAAAACACCATATGTATATGGTAGGTGAAGTATCTAAAAGGGGATCCTAGTTTTTGGAGTTGGGATTTTGGGTTTTCTTACGAGCGGCGCAGGGAGCAGTCCGGGATAGTCGGCCGTAATGGCCACCATGGCGTCATCACAACTCAATTGATAGAACTGCCGGTCTATCAGCTCCACGAATATGTCCGGATCTTCTTCGAGTCCGGGACCGAGGGCCCGGTCGGGGTCCTCCGGTTGTGGGGATGGGCTGTTGACCTCCCTTATGGCTTTTCGCAGTTCCTGCCATAAAATGGCAAGGTGAGTACCTACAACAAAGAATGTGGTAAGAATGGGAGTGAGATATAACTCAGCCAGCTTGGAGGGTTGTACATGGAGAATCCATCCCGTGGTTTGATGCGGATGAACTCCTCTTCCTCTCCCTTGAACAGCTCGGACAGGATTTTTGCTAAAGCAGCAGCGTTGTCCGGACCCTTGCGCCCGCAACGGGTGGCATCGTCTTCCCCGTTAAAACACCACAGGGGGTGCCCTCGATATTGAAGTGGTTGCACTCCCCACATTATGCATATTGACATAACCTTGATTACTGTCAATCCTGATTGAGCCAACGCTTTAATCCGGTTCAATAGGTAAAGGACTTCTCCGTTGTCTTCCTCCTGGGGGCTCCGTGGGCGCCAGCTTCGGCGTTTCTTCAGAGGAGCATTGTTGAACTCAGGAAGACCCCGCCGAACAGGGTCCGGAAGGGGGACGTCCTCCATATAAAACCATTCCGAAGGCCAGTCCTCGGACATCTTCTTCAGAGTACCAGACAGGTATCCGGTTTCGGTGATGCGCCATATTTCGGCTCTGCCCACTTGATAAAGTGACCCCTCCTGCGTGCGGGGGACGAGGCAAAATAACCTTTTCCACAGCTCGAAATGAGCCTTGCAGCCCAGGAATAACTCACAGAGGGCAACATAGCCAGCGATGTGTAATATGGAAGCAGGGGTGAAATTATGCAGTTCGAGGCCGTAAAACTCCAGGAGCCCGCGGAGGAATTGATGAATTGGAAATCCAAGTCCCCTTAATAAGTAAGGAACAAGGCATACCCGCTCCCCCGTAGAGGGGCTGAGGAAGCTCTCCGCTTGCTCCCCGCCATTGTAGGTGGCGAGCCCGGCTTGGATGGGAACCATATACGCTGGAGGGAGAAATCCCTTAGTCTGCAGTTCGACTAATCGACTGTGTGGGATAGAACACCTCTCCCAATCACCGGGCTTAGGGCTACGGGGGCGGGAGGAGGAGCTGCGGAGGTTGGCCATGCTGGAGTGGATTTTTCCAAAGCGCGCTCCGATGGATTCTTGCTGGGGGAGGATAATGTGGATTGGATCTAAGAATGCCCATCCCTTTAATAGACAATTTATTTATCTGGCTAGGGGGGCGAATGTAAAAATGCCCTGGCTCCTCATATTCATTCGACGCGTGGAAGATATCCCTTATTGGGCGCAGAAGCCAAGAGGTCCAACATTTATGGGGCCGGACACTGCTTAACAAACATTCAAAATTTGGGGAAGAACCCGCCTTGCAATGCCGAAGACAATACTACGTGTCGGACTTGACGTCATTGAAGCCTGGTTCGGGGGCTACTGAGGGAGTCCTGGACTAGGGGGTATCCGGACAGCCGGATTATATCCTCTGGCCGGACTGTTGGACTATGGAGATACAAGATTGAAGACTTCGTCCCGTGTCCGGATGGGACTCTCCTTGGCGTGGAAGGCAAGCTTGGCAATACGGATATGTAGATCTCCTTCCTTATAACCGACTCTGTGTACCCTAGCCCCCTCCGGTGTCTATATAAACCGGAGGGTTTTAGTCCGTAGGAAAAGATACAATCATACCATAGGCTAGCTTCTAGGGTTTAGCCTCTCTGATCTCGTGGTAGATCAACTCTTGTACTACTCATATTATCAAGAATAATCAAGCAGCACGTAGGGTTTTACCTCCATCAAGAGGGCCCGAACCTAGGTAAAACATCGTGTCCCCTGCCTCCTGTTACCATCCGCCTTAGACGCACAGTTCGGGACCCCCTACCCGAGATCCGCCTGTTTTGACACTAACAATAAGATAGAACAATAGTAGCAAGTATGAATTGCGAATATAAAGTGTAGGCCTAAATAATCTCTTCAAGGGAATGGCGATATAGTGAATGCACGGTCAAGTGACCAAAGTAAACCACAAGTAAGGAGTTAGGGTTAGGGATAACCAAAGTCACGAAGACGAGGATGTATCTCGATGTTCACTTCCTTGGAGGGAAGCTAGTCACCGTTAGAGAGGTGGATGTTACCACGAAAGCACACCAACGCCACAAAGGCTCGCCCTATTCTCCTTGAGATATCACCACAAAGGCGATTCTCATCCACTAGTGGTAGACCTTGAGGCGGCCTCCAAACCTTCACAAACTTTCCGGGGGACAAATCACAAGTTGATTCCTCACTGGAGCACTCCTACCGCCTAGGAGTCTCCAACCTCCAAGAGTAACAAGAACAAAGGGGAAATGCTCAAGACTTGCTCAAATCACGAATTCCTTTGGTCAAGAGAGGGAGAGGGAGTGGATCTATCACTTGATTGGAAAAACTCTCAAGAACTCTCACGAGTCTCTCCGGGATCTAAGATTTGTTGTAGGAGAAGTGAGAGGGAACCACTTGTGTTCTTGGGGCGATTTGGGATGAAGTGGTCAACCCTCTACCGGATAAGTAGAGGGATATATATAGAGGGCCTAGAAAACTAGCCGTTTGTGAGTAAGTGATAGCGCCGGGCCGGACATCCGGGCAAGGGCCGGACATCCGGGCAAGTGCCGCACATTCGGCGGGCACAACCAACATTTGAAAACAGGTTCTGGAATTTGCGGGCCGGATTTCCGGGAGGATCCTAGACATCCGGGGCGACCCGGAAGCCTGGACATTCGGCCAAGTCCCGGATGTCCGGCCATTAAAAAAACAGCAGGAACCCCAAAATTGAAACATGCATAACTTTCACATCCGGACTCCGATTTTCATGATCTTCGGCTCGTTTTGAAGCTATGGAAAAGCTCCAGGTCCTCACATAGAGAACCACCCAAGATAAGCCAAAATGGAGGGTTCAAAGCATGCAAGGGTTATACATATACTTTGGGGAACCTAGTTGGCTTTGGATTTTCTTTTGAGATATGTAGGCATATTGTATTTGTATTGGATAGGAGTGAAATATGCCTATGTTAGAATATGATGTGAGAAGAATAGAAATAGATGATGTTGACTTGAGAAAATCCATCACTAACCCCTTTGATCCCCTCTTAATAGTGCGGGATCCCTATAACTCAAGAATCATAAAAGAACTATACTAGATAGCTACCGGAAACTCATTCTTGAGCATATATCCTTTTCGATGGTCATCGATCCTCACATCTAAAGCTAAAGGAACGAATACCTTTGACTAGAGCCTTTCACTTGAGCTTTATATTGATGTTTCTTCATGGCTCAAGTTGAAGGCAAGACATTGGAGAAGTCTTCAAGTAGCTCCCCCATACACAATGTGGAAAGCTTTACTTTGCATTCATCTTTACTTGTCCATCGTCATTAATTACTTGATGACATACTTTGATGAGCACCAAGCTTTCTTATAAGCACCAAGCTCATGAGAATTACCTAACCCATATAACATAAACAACACATAGTATGGGTTAGTACACAAAGCGCAATCGATAATTCTTACCATACCACAAGATCTCATGTGGCACATGATATGCGCTTGTGTGTTGACCATCTTAGAGGTCAATCTTTGATCTTTATCTTGTTCAACATTTATCTTTGCTCCATGATTAATATTGATGTCTTGAAGGCCCTATTGATATCTTCACTATGCTTCATTTCTTCAAGACATAATAACCAATATCTCAATTCACCATGACCATATCAAGTTTCTCCTTGAATATCATATTGGACATCATTTTCTCGTTCTCATGCTCCAACATAGTATCTTGAGAGGCACAATGAATTATTCACTTGAATTACTTGCTTCAAGACATAATAATCCATGACTCAACATATGAGCTCATATTGATCCTATCTTCAAGCATATGTAGAATTCTTCTCTTTAATCAATCTCCCAATATCTTGATCCATCATGGTTCAACCCATAAGCCTTGATGCATGCACAACAATATGTATATGGCATTCATTTTGAATCAATTCTATCTCTTTCTTGCATCACCATGGAACAAACATCCTTTAGTTCATCCAATATTCTTCATGCATTGGAATGGAACTTTCCTTCAAATGTATAACTCAATGCAAACATTAGTCCATTAGGATTGTCATCAATTACCAAAACCACACATGGGGACTACATGTACTTTCAGGCACGCCCCACTACCTTGTGGGCCCCCTGTTGCCTCTCCGACTCCAACTCCACCTCCATATATTGAGTTTCGGGGAGAAAAAAATCAGAGAGAAGAAATCATCGTGTTTTATGATACGGAGCCGCCGCCAAGCCCTAAAACCTCTTGGGAGGGCTGATCTGGAGTCCGTTCGGGGCTTCGGAGAGGGGAATCTGTCGCCATCGTCATCATCAACCATCCTCCATCACCAATTTCATGATGCTCACCGCCGTGCATGAGTAATTCCATCGTAGTCTTGCTGGACGGTGATGGGTTGGATGGGATCTATCATGTAATCGAGTTAGTTTTGTTAGGGTTTGATCCCTAGTGTCCACTATGTTCTGAGATTGATGTTGCTATGACTTTGCTATTCTTAATGCTTGCCACTAGGGCCCGAGTGCCATAATTTAAGATCTGAACCTATTATGATTTAATCAATATATGAGTGTTCTTGATGCTATCTTGCAAGTCTATAGTCACGTATTATGTGTTATGATCCGTTAACCCCGAAGTGACAATAATCAGGATACTTACCGGTGATGACCGTAGTTTGAGGAGTTCATGTATTCACTATGTGTTAATGCTTTGTTCCGGTTCTCTATTAAAAGGAGGCCTTAATATCCCTTAGTTTCCATAAGGACCCCGCTTCCACGGGAGGGTAGGACAAAAGATGTCATGCAAGTTCTTTTCCATAAGCACGTATGACTATATTCGAAATACATGCCTACATTATATCAATGAACTAGAGCTAGTTCTGTGTCACCCTAGGTTATGACTGTTACATGATGAACCGCATCCGGCATAATTCTCCATCACTGATCCATTGCCTACGAGCTTTCCATATATTGTTCTTTGCTTATTTACTTTTCCGTTGTTATTGCTATCATCACTACAAAATACCAAAAACATTACTTTTACTACTGTTACCTTTTGCTACTGTTATCACTACTATCATATTACTTTGATACTAAACACTTTGCTGCAGATATTAAGTTTCCAGGTGTGGTTGAATTGACAACTCAGCTGCTAATACTTGAGAATATTCTTTGGCTCCCCTTGTGTCGAATCAGTAAATTTGGGTTGAATACTCTACCCTCGAAAACTATTGCGATCCCCTATACTTGTGGGTTATCAAGACCATTTTCTGGCACCGTTGCCGGGGAGCACAGCTCTATTATTTGAGTCACTTGGGATATATATCTGCTTATCATTATGAAGAACTTGAGAGATCCAAAAACCAAGATTTATCCCTCAACTACGAGGGGAGGTAAGGAACTGCCATCTAGCTCTGCACTTGATTCACCTTCTATTATGAGTAAGTTTGCGACACCTACACCTGCTTCTGCTATTCGTTCTGATATGTCTCATGTTATTGATGATGCCACTTCTTCTATGCATGATACTTATGATGAAACTACCTCTATGCCCGATACTACTATGCCACTTAGTGATTTTCTTGATGAACAACTTACTAGGGCTAGAGAGATTGAAAATATTGAATCTGATGATACTGATGAGAGTGATGATGAAGAACCACTTGCAATTCCTAAGGGTTATGTTTTTGATCAAGATGCTTCTTTAGCCATTTTAGCTTGCATAAATAGAACGGAACTTAAAAATTATTAGCTAAATGGAGTAAGCAATCTCTAAATGCTAGAATGAAACCTGACCCTGCTTTTGCTACTTCACCTATCTTTGTTACTGATAAGGATTATGAATTCTCTGTTGATCCTGATATAATTACTTTGGTTGAATCTAATCCTTTCCATGGTTATGAATCTGAAACTGTTGTGGCACATTTTACTAAATTGAATGATATAGCTACCCTGTTTATTAAAGATGAGTGAACTCGTTACTTTTATATCCTTAAAATATTTCCGTCCTCGTTAAAGGGTGATGCTAAGATATGGTTTAATTCTCTTGATCCTGGTTGTGTGCGTAGTCCCCAGGATATGATTTATTACTTCTCTGCTAAATATTTCCCTGCTCATAAGAAACAAGCTGCTTTAAGGGATATATATAATTTTGTGCAAATTGAAGAAGAGAGTCTCCCACAAGCTTGGGGGAGGCTTCTCCAATTACTTAATGCTTTTCCTGATCATCCTCTTAATAAAAATGAAATACTTGATATCTTTTATAATGGACTAACCAATGCCTCCGAAAATAATTGGACACCTCCAGAGCCAATTCCTGAGCCTATTCCTAAATCAACTCCAAAGAAGAGGGGTATTCTATTTTTCAGTCCTGAAGATATGCAAGTGGCAAAGAAATCTATGAAAGAAAAAGGTATTAAAGCTGAAGATGTTAAGAATTTACCTCCTCTTGAAGAGATACATGGTCTTAATTTACCGCCTGTTGAAGAAACATATAATCTTAATCCTTTACCTATTGAAGAAACTCATGGTCTTGATAACCCGACATAGGTAGTAAAGGTAAATTCTCTCTATAGATATGATAAAGGTGTAATCCCATTTACTAAAATTGCTAGCCCATGCTTAGATGAGTTTGATAAATTTATGGCTAAGCAAGAAGATTTTAATGCTTATTTTGGTAGACAATTGAAATACAATTCAAATATGCTTGGACACTTGGGTGATTATATGGCTAATGTCAAAGGTGAACTTAAACTTATTAGTAAACATGCTTCTATGGTTACCACTCAAGTAGAACAAGTACTTAAAGCTCAAAATGATTTGCTCAATGAACTGAATAATAAGAATAATGATAATGCTGCTAGAGTTATGACTAGAGGTGGTAGAATGACTCAGGAACCTCTATATCCTGAAGGCCATCCTAAGAGAATTGAGCAAGATTCTCAGAGAAATAATTTAGATGCACCTAGTTCTTCTAAAAAGAAGAAAAAGAAAAATGATAGGACTTTGCATGCTTCTAGTGATCCTATTGTTGAAACACCTGAGAATCCAAATGATATTTCTATTTCTGATGCTGAAACTCAATCTGGTAATGAACCTGAAACTAATGATAATGTTCATGATGATGCTCAACCTAGTAATGATAATGATATAGACATTGAACCTGCTGTTGATCTTGATAACCCACAATCAAAGAATCAACCTTATGATAAGAAATACTTTGTTGCGAGGAAACATGGTAAAGGGAGAGAGCCTTGGGTTCAGAAACCCATGCCTTTTCCTCCCAAACCATCCAAGAAAAAACATGATGAGGATTTTGAGCGCTTTGCTGAAATGATTAGACCTATCTTTTTGCGTATGCGATTAACTGATATGCTCAAAACAAATCCTTATGCTAAGTATATGAAAGATATTATTACAAATAAAAGAAAGATATCGAAAGATGAAATTTCCACCGTGCTTGCTAATTATACTTTTAAGGGTGGAATACCAAAGAAACTTGGAGATCCAGGAGTACCCACTATACCATGCTCCATTAAGAGAAACTATGTTAAAACTGCTTTATGTGATCTTGGAGCCTGTGTTAGTGTTATGCCTCTCTCTTTATATCGTAGACTTGATTTGAATAAGTTGACACCTACTGAAATATCTTTGCAAATGGCTGATAAATCAACTGCTATACCTGTCGGTATTTGTGAGGATGTGCCTGTTGTAGTTGCAAACGTTACTATTTTAACGGACTTTGTTATTCTTGATATTCCCGAGGACGATAGTATGTCTATTATTCTTGGAAGACCCTTTTTGAATACTGTAGGGGCTGTTATTGATTGCACTAAAGGCAATGTCACTTTTCATGTTAATGGTAATGAGCATACGGTACACTTTCCGAAGAAACAACCTCAAGTTCATAATATCAACTCTATTGGAAAAATTCCATCGATTATATTTGGAGGTTTTGAATTTCCTCTTCCTACTGTCAAGAAGAAATATGATATTCTTATTATTGGGGATGTGCATATCCCCGTTGAGGTAACATAGTGTTATTCGAAATTTGTCCGGTTCCATGTTATTCGGAATGAGTTCGTTAACAAGACTTGATCAACCTTGTTAGTGGATTCCTTTTGATGATCATGAGATGGATGAAACTAGAAGGCACAACCTTCTGTACCCCACTTTTACTTTCTGTTATTTATATTAAATAAAATAAAAATAAATATTTGTTTGTCTGTTATCTGATTATCCTTGCAATATAAAAATACCTCGAAAATAAAAGTTCTCCAAATGCCCTGAAAATTAAATATGATTTTTTCTAGAATATTTGAGGATTTATGGAACTGAGAACACACCAGGGGGGTCAACCACCTGCCCACGAGGGTGGAGGGCGCGCCTACCCCCTTAGGGCGTGCCCCCTGCCTCGTGGGCCCACGGTGGCCCTCCTCCACTTATTCTTGCACCCATACACTCCTTCTTCCTCCCCCAAACACGAATAACCAGCTCAAGCACGAGTTCTAGCTCATCTTGCTGCCATTTTCGATCTCCTTGCTCAAAGCACCTCTCACAAAACTGCTTGGGGAGATTGTTCCTTGGTATGTGACTCCTCCATTGGTCCAATTAGTTTTTGTTCTAGTGCTTTATTCATTGCAAATTTTTGCTGCTTAGGTGACCCTGTTCTTGAGCTTGCATGTCAAATTTATACGGTCAAAAGTAGTTTTGATGCATGATATAGGCCCTAGGCACTTGTAGGAGTAGTTGCTATCAATATTATTGAGTTTGGTTTACTTTTATTTTGAACTTACTAAAAATTTCAGAATTTTTCAAAAAATGATGAGGAGAATTTTGAGGGGCTCATCGAGCCAAAGTTCGAAGGAAAAGGCACCAAAGCCTAAGTATAATCTGGCTCGCACCGCGGAGGTTCGGGCATGTGAATGGCCTTCCGAGGATTTCTTGAGAGCAGCCGGGATTTATGAAGATTTCCATGAGTTGGCTCAGACTGCAGGCCTTACCGCTTTCCTCCACGACCAATGCGATCAGTATCTCTTGCTCACAAATACCTTTGTGCAAAACTTTCATTTTCATTCTAGGAACTCACCACCTACGGTGGAGTTTCATTTATATGATGAGCATAAGCAGATGTCACTTTATGATTTTTGTCGGATCTGTTTAGTCCCTTTTGGGGGCAAGACAGAAGAACCACATCGGGATGATGTGGAGGGATTTATCGATACTATCACTGTAGGGGAAACAAGGAAGGTTTCTGATGCACGAATCACTAGCATACATTTTCCTGTTTTACGTTACTTTGCATTATTTGCTAGTCGTTGCTTAATTGGTCGCGGAAACTGTGGAAACCTGAGTATCCCTGATATTATTATTTTGCACCACGGTTTATACGGTGATAACTCTTTTAGTATGGGCAGCATTATTGCCAAATGGTCAAGTCTGAACCGTACCAAGGGCCCCATCTTTGGAGGCATCTATGCTACACGCCTAGCTGCACATTTTAACATACCTATTAGGCATTATGAGAAGGAAGAAAAGGTGCTGCCTCGTGTTTATTAGATTATAAAAGTATTGTAGCACATGATTTTATTGTTAAGAATAGGGAAGGAGAGCTTAAATATCAATTGTTCTTTAATAAACATCATCCTGAGACTATTACCTTGCCTGCTCCTTCTTTGTTTGATTTGACTGTAGGCACGTACCTTGTTCCATTGATGGCTATTCACGCCTACCGGAACCCTGCACCAGCCGAGGATCCAGAGCCGGAACCACAATTTGATCCTTCACGACAGTCTAATTATCAGTGGGATCCGGAGATGATTGTCAGCCAGTGGCAATCAGAGTCTTCCTCTTCTGCATCACAGTACGACCCCAAGAACTATTATTATGGATATCAGCCAGGCCAGCCGTGGCCATAGACCAACTTAGGCCAAAAGCCTAAGCTTGGGGGAGTACGTATTTCCCACCGACATTACATTTATGCTCACACACTCATTGCTAGATGTTGGTGCTCATACTTTTTCATTGTATGATCCATGCTAGTTTATTTTTCCTTTTTTATATGCTTTCTTCTTGTGTGTTTAATAAACCTTAAGAAAAACCAAAAAATTAGTTGTAGCTTTTAATTAGTTTACTTTCCATGCTTGTAGTAGTAATTAAAAAGAAAACCCAAAAAGATTTCATGTTCTTCTTTTGCTTGTTGGGAGCTTTCCCGTGTAAATAGTTTTATTTCCTTTCTTTTCTTTGGGGTCGATAGGAGAAGATCATAATTAAATTGTTGAAGTGGCTCTTATATGCATTATTGTTGATCTGACAAAAGAGCCCATATTGCCTTGTATTCTCCTATTTTATTGAATGCTTGTAGATTCCAGCTTAGTCCAATGCACGTGCACTATTATTATTATTCACATCGTTCGGTCGTCCAAGTGAAAGGCAATTATGACGATATATGATGGACTGACTGAGATGAGAAAAGCTGGTATGAACTCGACCTCTTTTGTTTTTGTAAATATGATTAGTTCATCGTTCCTGATTCAGCCTATTATGAATAAACATGTTTGCAATGACAACTAGAGATCATAGTTTCTTATGCCATGCTTGATTAGCTATGAGTTATAATGGTTTACCTTGTGTGCCAACATGCTATTAAAATGGTTATGATGTGGTATGATAGGGTGGTATCCTCCTCTGAATGATTTAAGTGACTTGACTTGGCACATGTTCACGCTTGTAGTTGAAACAAAATCAACATAGCCTTCACGATATTAATGTTCATGGTGGATTATATCCTACTCATGCTTGCATTCGATGTTGATTAATTTTAATGGATGTTCATGAATGTTGTCGCTCTCTAGCTGGTCGCTTCCCAGTCTTTTGCTAGCCTTCACCTGTACTAAGCGGGAATACTGCTTGTGCATCCAAATCCCTTAAACCACAAAGTTATTCCACATGAGTCCACTATACCTACCTATATACGGTATCTACCTGCCGTTCCAAGTAAATTTGTATGTGCCAAACTCTAAACCTTCAAATAAATATCCTGTTTTGTATG
Organism: Triticum urartu; assembly: GCF_056163025.1. Taxonomy (NCBI): domain Eukaryota; kingdom Viridiplantae; phylum Streptophyta; class Magnoliopsida; order Poales; family Poaceae; genus Triticum; species Triticum urartu. The sequence continues at coordinate 212,818,540 of NC_141875.1, forward strand.
CTCGAATAGCTCATGTATCAACTAGGGTTGTCTGTATCTTCCATGTTAGGTGGGTTATTCTCAAGAGGAGTGGACTCCGCTCCTCACTCACGAGATAAATGGCTGGTCACTGGGATGCCCAGTCCCATGCTTTATGCAAACTAAATCAAAATAATTGCAAACGAAACTCCCCCTGGGACTCTTGTTAGTTGGAGGCACTCGTTGTTTAGAGCAAGCCATGGATTGATGCTTGTGGTGGAAGGGGGAGTATAAACTTTACCATTCTGTTTGGGAACCGCCTATAATGTGTGTAGCATGGAAGATATTGCCATCTCTTGGTTGTTATGTTGACAATGAAAGTATACCGCTCAAAATATTATTCACCTCTGTTTCAAAACCAAGCTCTGGCACCTCTACAAATCCTTGCTTCCCTCTGCGAAGGGCCTATCTATTTACTTTTATGCTGAGTCATCATCCTCTTATTAAAAAGCACCAGTTGGAGAGCACTACTGTCATTTGCATTCATTATTGTTAGTTTACATTGAGTATGACTTGACTAGATCTCTTTTACCATTAATTACAATGTCTAGTCAGTCCTTGGTCTTTAAAGGTGCTCTGCATTTATGTTTTGCGGTCTCAGAAAGGGCTGGCGAGATACCACCTTGTTATATCATATTATGACTGTTTTGAGAAAGTATTGTCATCCGAGTTTTATTATTATGGCTCGCTAGTTGATTATGCTATTGATATGAGTAACTTGAGACCTATGCATTATTGCGAATGTGGTTAGTTATAATCTTTGCTGAAAACTTGAATGCTGGCTTTACATATTTACAACAACAAGAGCAAACAGAGTTTGTAAAAGTTTTTCTTTATCACTTTCAATTTGTCAATTGAATTGCTTGAGGACAAGCAAAGGTTTAAGATTGGGGGAGTTGATACGTCTCCAACGTATCTACTTTTCCAAACACTTTTGCCCTTGTTTTGGACTCTAACTTGCATGATTTGAATGGAACTAACTCGGACTGATGCTGTTTTCAGCAGAATTACCATGGTGTTATTTATGTGGAGGAGCAAACGTTCTCGGAATGACCTGAAACTTCACGGAGACACTTTTCAGAAAATAAGAAAAATACCTGCCAAAGATGAAGGCCAGGGGGCCCACCACCTTGCCACGAGGGTGGGGGGCGCGGCTGCCCCCCTAGGGCGCGCCCCTACCTCGTGGGCCCCCTGTTGCCTCTCTGACACCAACTCCACCTCCATATATTGAGTTTCAGGGAGAAAAAAATCAGAGAGAAGAAACCATCGCGTTTTACAATACGGAGCCGCCGCCAAGCCCTAAAACCTCTTGGGAGGGCTGATCTGGAGTCCATTCGGGGCTCCGGAGAGGGGAATCTGTCGCCATCGTCATCATCAACCATCCTCCATCGCCAATTTCATGATGCTCACCGTTGTGCGTGAGTAATTCCATCGTAGGCTTGCTGGACGGTGATGGGTTGGATGGGATCTATCATGTAATCGAGTTAGTTTTGTTAGGGTTTGATTCCTAGTGTCCACTATGTTCTGAGATTGATGTTGCTATGACTTTGCTATGCTTAATGCTTGTCACTAGGGCCCGAGTGCCATGATTTCAGATCTGAACCTATTATGATTTCATCAATATATGAGTGTTCTTGATCCTATCTTGCAAGTCTATAGTCACCTATTATGTGTTATGATCCGTTAACCCCGAAGTGACAATAATCGGGATACTTACCGGTGATGACCGTAGTTTGAGGAGTTCATGTATTCACTATGTGTTAATGCTTTGTTCCGGTTCTCTATTAAAAGGATGCCTTAATATCCCTTAGTTTCCGTAAGGACCCCGCTGCCACGGGAGGGTAGGACAAAAGATGTCATGCAAGTTCTTTTCCATAAGCATGTATGACTATATTCGGAATACATGCCTACATTATATCAATGAACTGGGGCTAGTTCTGTGTCACCCTAGGTTATGACTGTTACATGATGAACCGCATCCGGCATAATTCTCCATCACTGATCCATTGCCTACGAGATTTCCATATATGGTTCTTTGCTTATTTACATTTCCGTTGTTATTGCTATCATCACTACAAAATACCAAACACATCACTTTTACTACTGTTACCTTTTGCTACCGTTATCACTACTATCATATTACTTTGCTACTAAACACTTTGCTATAGATATTAAATTTCCAGGTGGGGATGAATTGACAACTCATCTGCTAATACTTGATAATATTCTTTGGCTCCCCTTGTGTCGAATCAATAAATTTGGGTTGAATACTCTACCCTCGAAAACTATTGTGATCCCCTATACTTGTGGGTTATCACGGGCATATTTTCGCGTTGTTTCCTAAATAGCTCTTCGGAATGAAGCAAATGATACACCATTGGAAAGATATCATCGAGGCGCAAATTTTTCATATATATTTCAGTCTCTAATTTATTACGGTTTAAGAGCAGTTTCAAATTTACTAAATTGTGAAATTTTGTTTTTCAATTTTTTGCAAATTTTCGGTACTGTTTTTGCTCCAGTTTTTTAACCGTTTGTCGAAATGAGGTGTGTAATACGCCGTTGGAATGCTACAGACGAGGCACAACTTTGATATGTACAAATGTTTTTGATATTCCTTGTAGTTTTGAATTAATTTTGAAAATAGTGTGTCGGACGATGAGTGACAACGGCCGTTTTCTCGCGAATCTGTATAAACCGCTTGTTGGAATGATTCAAGTGATATGTCATTGGAAAGATATCATCGAGGCGCAACTTTTTATGTATATTAGTTTCTCTAATTCTTTATGGTTTAAGAGCAGTTTCAGTTTTATCAAAATGCGGACACTATTTTTCGCGACACCAAAATCAAAGTGTGTACTGCATCAAACAGAAGAACACACTGCTTCCGACTAAAAACTGCATTGCATCAGATGGGCAAGTTAACTTCATGATTTCTTTTGTCGGGCGTAAACTTTTCTCAGACGAGTTTTTGTGAGTTTTTTGTCTTGTTTCAACATTTTTTATGAACAAGAGTGGACCGCAGAGACGAGGCAGGTGACCCGCGACATAAAATGAGGTGAACCACATTACTAATTTGTTGTTCCGCTACTTTTTCGCACTTCCACACTGTGCGCAAGTGAACATCATCACTCTCAAAAGTGAACCGCATCAGAGGACCAAATGCACTGCAGGTGTTGATGTCGTTGACTGATTTTTGAAACAAATGAAACAATTTGCTTTTCAAACATAACGTAGTGAAATATATTGTTTTTAAACAAACTGAGTGCACTTCATACATATTCTTTTTATACAAACTGAGTGCACTTCATACATACAGGTAATGAAACCGTTGAGTGCACTTCATACATAGACGTAATGAAACCGTTGGGTCGACTGTAGTGAACAACAATTTTTTAAAGAATTGTATAATTTTTTGTCTTTCATTCTTTTTATCCCGCACAACCAAGTGGACTGCTCCATCTTTTTTCTACAAAGCCAATCATCAAGGTTTCTAATAGTACTACACTGCGCACTGCATAACCATTTTTTCAAAATAAAAAATAAAAATGAACTGCATCAAAACATCACAGCAAAATTGAGTGCAATGGCCAACCAGCACAAGGGGCACCGGCAAACTGCAAGAGCTAGTTGTGAGAACCTCCCATGCACACCAAGTAAAATGCATTGCCGCACACATCTTGTGGCGACCCGACCCGAATGGATCAAGCGCTCTGTGGTCAGGTGTCATCCCTGGATCAGTAATGCTGACACCACACAGTACATCGAAGGATTTATAGCAGAGTGGCAATCACACACTTATTACATCGTTGTCTCAAAGAGAATTTATTACAATAAATATGGCTTAAGGCCATCTAATAACGATAACAGTGGAAGACTCGGAAGATAAATGGGTCCATCAACTCCAACGGCATCACTGAGTATAGAACCACGACCTAAAAGCACCTTACTCGTCGTCTGAAAAGTCTGCAACATGAAAGTTGCAGCCCAAAAACGGGTCAGCACATGGAATATACTGGCAAATGTAACACATAGAGAGTAATGGAATGAAACAGCTATACTACATGCATATATGGATGGTGGAAAGCTCTATGGTTACAGTTTTGCGTAAAGCCAGTTTTTCCCTACTGCAAAGGAATAAATTTATTTAACTATCATGGTAGTTGTTAAACATCGAGAATGGTTGACAGCATTCCGATCCCAATTAAGTAATTAAAACCCAACAACATTAATTAGAAGTAATGTGATGAGATTCACATGATATTCAAGTACTAGATACTCAAGTTGTCCATAACCGGGGACACGGCTAATCATGATTAGTTTGTACACTCTGCAGAGGTTTGCGCACTTTTCCCCACATGACTCGATCGCCTCCGTTTGTTTTCTCGCACTACATGGTGTTTGAGAAACGGATGACCGAGACATAGTCTTTCAGAAGCGCTAGCACCTTACATGTGGGGTAGAACGTACCACCTACAACCCCTACATCTGCTAGTCCACCCCGTAAGAGTTCGCACAACTTAGTCAACTATGCCAGAGCCCATAGTAGCATGTGGCTGCACACGGAAGTTACTAGCATGAATTATCTTATGATCCCTTTGAGCCTGGGTGGCGGTCCAAAATAAAACAGGCAAGTCCTGATAGAAATCAGGTGCCTCAATCCACCCAGATGTATGTTTAAGTGGCCACCTTAGATAAACCATTAAAAATTATCAACTCACATCTGTCATGGATATCACTCACCCAATCCACGTCTACTAGCATAGCATGGCATAATAAGCAAACGTAGAAGTAACTCCCAAAGGTTTCATAATAATACAGGTGATAGGTACTACCTCATCTACTTCCCATCCCACAATTTAATTAGATCCTAATCATGCAATGTGAGAGGATTGATCTAATGCAATAAAACATGGGTTGTAGAAAAGGTATGATCAAAGTGTTACTTGCCTTGCTGATGATCCGCGAGACCTAGGGTTTCGAAGTAACAGGGGGCGCAATCCGGGTGATCTATCGCAGACAAACAACAAGCACACAATAAGTACTCATCTAATGCACAGGTAAAACTCGAACAAGAGATCGAACCAGAAAGTTCAACTTAAGAACTCCGGTTGCAAAGAAAGAAAGAACCGAACAGAGAAACAGAAAACAAACGGCGGAAGAAACAACTCGGTTCTAGCAAGTTGAAACTAGGTCAATTTTACTGGGGCAAAAACTTGTTTAAGTTGATTAGACAGAACGGTGGTTTCGAAACGAAACTCCAGGCGCTTGAATCACCTGATTTCGATAAACGAGCGAGAAGAAAGACTAGAACGAAGATCGGATCTGTGATCGCGATCGGAGAATAAATCCGACGAAAATAAAGAGAAGAACGATTAAACGAACGGGCGTCGTTAACCGGGGAATAATCGGTGATCACGTTCGTTGAGACGAATGGTCCGAAAGAAGAACGAAAACTGATCTAGGATTTTCGGAAAAAAAAACCGAAACAACGAACGAAAGAAAACCAGAACGGTTAAGAAAGAACCGGAACGGTTTAGAAGAAAAACTGAACCGAGGGGAGAAAAAGAGACGCGGCGCGGGACAACCTCGGCGAGGCTCCGGCGAATGGCGGTGACGGCGGCTATAGGGCGGCGGCGGGTGAGGGGCGCGGGGTGGGGCGCGACTAAGGAGGAGAGGGGCTTGGGATTGATGTGAGGAGAGGGGGGGTGGGGTGTATTTATATAGGTGGGGGGGATTACTTGGGGTAGGGGGCAAGCAAAAGAGGGGAAACAAAACAAGGAAAGGGGGGGCTAACCGGCCTAGAGTCCCTCTGGGACTCGGCCCAGAGCGAGGGAGGCGGTGGCCTGGCGCTGCGCCTGGCGCGCGCGCTGCCTGGGGATGCGGCGGCTGGCTGGGCCTTTGGCACGGCTGGCCTTGGTCCTCTTTTTTTTGACTGGATTCGCGCGCAGAAAAAACAAAAGAAAACTAAACTAAACGAACTCCAAAATTACTAAAGTAAATTTTCCCCGACTCCTAAAAATGAGTCGAACAAAATGAACTTTACTCGGGGCCTAGATGCAATTTTTGAAAACACGCATTTTTCCCTATCCAAAAAAATACAAATAAAACTCCGGAAAAACCAAAATTTGATTTATTCATTAAATCTTCATTTTTCCTAAATTTGGGAAAGTCATATTATTCCCTCTCTCATATTTTTGATATTGGAAAAATAATTGAAGATGAAATAAATAAATCAAATGATCCTCCTTTCAAATTTGAGAAAACTCTCAAATATGAAAATAACGAAATCTCCAACTCTCTCCGTGGGTCCTTGAGTTGCGTGAAATTTCTAGGATCAACCAAAATGCATGAAAATATGATATGCATGATGATCTAGTGTATAACATTCCAAATTGCAAATTTGGGATGTTACAAACCTACCTCCCTTAAGATGAATCTCGCCCTCGATATTCGGGTTGGCTAGAAAATAGGTGAGGGTGGTCTTTGAGCAAATCTTCTTCTCTTTCCCAGGTGGCTTCATCCTCTGAGTGGTGGTTCCACTGAACTTTGCAAAACTTGATAACCTTGCTGCGGGTAACTCTGCTGGCATAATCGAGAATCTTGACTGGCTTTTCCTCATACATTAAGTCGTCCTTCAACTGAATCGCTTCGAGTGGCACGGTATCTCTTAGCGGAACCTCCGCCATCTCGGCATGACATTTCTTCAGCTGAGAAACATGGAATACATCATGAACTCCTGACAGCTCCTCTGGTAATTCCAACTTATAAGCGACTTCTCCCATACGTTGCAAGATCTTGTACGGTCCAACGAAACGCGGTGCTAACTTTCCCTTAACTCCAAAGCGCTTAACTCCTCGAAGTGGGGATACTCGAAGATAAACTCTGTCTCCGGTTTCGTAAACTGTCTCCTTGCGTTTAGAATCTGCGTAGCTCTTCTGCCTGGACTAGGCTACCTTGAGCCTATCGCGAATCAACTTAACTTTTTGTTCAGACTCCTTAATCAAATCTGGTCCAAAGAATTGGCGGTCTCCAATTTCGTCCCATGACAACAGTGTCCTGCACCTCCTTCCATATAAAGCTTCGAAAGGTGCCATCTTCAAACTGGTTTGGTAACTGTTGTTATAAGAAAACTCCGCATACGGCAAGTTATCGTCCCAACTAGATCCATAATCTAGCGCACAAGCTCTCAGCATATCTTCCAAAATCTGATTGACTCTCTCAGTCTGTCCATCTGTCTGCGGATGAAAAGCTGTGCTGAACTCTAGTCTGGTTCCTAAAGTTTCATGCAACTGATTCCAAAATTTTGAGGTAAATTGAGTTCCTCTATCTGATACGATACTCCTCGGAACTCCATGCAAACAAATGATCCTAGTCATGTATATCTTCGCCAACTTAGCACTGGTGTAAGTGGTCTTAACTGGAATAAAATGTGCTACCTTCGTCAAACGATCAACTACTACCCATATCGAGTCATAGCCTGCTTTCGTCCTGGGTAGTCCTGTGATAAAATCCATGCCTATCTTATCCCACTTCCATTCGGGTATCGGCAATGGTTGTAACAATCCTGCTGGCTTCTGATGCTCTGCCTTTACTCTCTGACAAACGTCACAAACTGCTACATATGCTGCAATATCCTTCTTCATTCTGGTCCACCAGAATGTTTCCTTCAAATCCAAATACATCTTGGTATTCCCTGGGTGAATCGAATATGGTGAATCATGTGCCTCTTGCAAAATCAACTTCCTGATCTCCGGGTCATTGGGCACATAAACACGGTCCTCAAACCATAAGGTATCGTGCTCATCCTCACGAAATCCCTTTGCTTTTCCTTTGCTCATTCTCTCTATTATAGCAGTAATCTCCTTGTCAGATTTCTGAGCTTCTCTGATCTTATCCATCAATGTTGACTAAATCTCCAATGTTGCTATATAGCCTCTCGGAACTATTTCCAAACATAGATCACGAAGGTTTTCTGCTAACTCCTTTGGTACTTCTCCCGTCACTAGGGTGTTGACATGGCTCTTACGGCTCAATGCGTCAGCTACTACATTAGATTTTCTGGGATGGTAATGCAATCTCATGTCATAATCCTTGATGAGCTCCAACCATCTCCTTTGTCTGAGGTTCAACTCCTTCTGCGTGAAAATGTAGTTCAAACTCTTGTGATTCGTGTACACCTCACAATGATTTCCAATGAGGAAATGTCTCCATGTTTTCAATGCATGCAGTACGACTGCTAACTCCAAATCATGCGTGGCATAATTCAACTCATGAGGCTTCAGTTGCCGTGAAGCATACGAAACAACTCTCCCTTCCTGCATAAGCACTGCTCCAAGTCCTCGACGTGAACCGTCGCAATATACCTCATAATCCTTGGTCTGATCTGGCAAAATCAATACTGGTGAGGTAACCAAACGTTTCTTCAATTCCTGGAAACTAGCCTCACACTCCTCAGTCCATTTGAACTTAGTATCCTTCTTCAACAATTCAGTCATAGGCTTTGCAATCTTTGAAAAGTTCTCAATGAATCTCCGGTAGTATCCTGCGAGTCCAAGAAAACTCCGGATCTCTCCAACTGTTGTTGGTGATTCCCATTCGGTTACGGTCTCAACCTTAGTGGGGTCAACTGGTATACCTTCTCCGGATATAACTTGTCCGAGGAATCCAACTTCCTTCAACCAAAACTCACATTTGCTGAACTTGGCATATAACTGATGTTCCCTTAGCTTCTCCAAAACCAAACGCAAATGTTCCTTATGCTCCTCTTCATTCTTTGAATAAACCAAGATATCATCTATGAACACTACGACAAACTTATCCAAAAACTCCATAAACACTTTGTTCATCAGGTTCATAAAATAGGCAGGTGCGTTAGTCAATCCAAATGACATAACGGTATACTCATACAGTCCATATCTTGTGGTGAATGTTGTCTTAGGTATGTCCTGCTCTCGAATCTTCAATTGATGGTACCCTGATCGCAAATCGATCTTGGAAAACACTTTAGCTCCCTGCAACCGATCAAACAGATCGTTGATCATTGGTAGTGGGTACTTGTTCTTGATGGTTACTTCATTCAATCCACGGTAATCAACAACCATCCTTAATGATCCATCCTTCTTTTCCACTAGAAGTACGGGTGATCCCCAAGGCGAAGAACTTGGGCGAATGTAACCTTTATCCAATAACTCCTTAATCTGATTCTTAATTTCCACCAAATCCTTTGCTGGCATGCGGTAAGGTCGCTTCGATATTGGGCCTGTACCTGGCAATAACTCAATCAAAAACTCAATGTCTCTATCCGGTGGCATGCTTGGTAATTCCTCAGGAAATACATCAGGAAAATCCTTTACCACTGGTACTTCTTCTTGCACAACTCCTGTTAGGCAGTTTACTTGTGTCCTGTTTGGCACATGCCGGGATACATACTTGATCCTTCTTCCTTCTGGTGTGGTAAGCAAAATTGTCTTACTGGCGCAATCGATGTTCCCTTCATACATTGATAACCAATCCATGCCTAATATCACATCCAATCCTTGAGATTCCAATACTATTAGGTCTGAGGGAAACACATAGTTACCAATCCTTAATGGTAACCGATCACACCATCGTCTAGCCATAAACTCCGCTCCTGGTGAGCTTACTAACATGGGTGACCTAAGGGCTTGGGTTGGCAGGTTATATTTATCCACAAATCCCCTTGATATGTATGAATGCGATGCACCAGTATCAAAAAGAACGAGTGCGGTAAATGACTTAACCAGAAACTTACCGATTACTGCATCAGGCTGATCTTCAACCTCCTCCACATTAATGTGGTTCACCTGTCCCCTATTGAAAGGGTTCGGCTTCTTCCCAGAGCTTCCATTTCCATTTCCATTCTGGCCTTTGGGACATTCATTGGCATAATGTCCGGTCTTGGAACACTTGAAACAGGTGACTTGACTCAGGTCTCTCTTGGTTGGGGTCGATGGGGTGGTCCGGTTCTGGCCGTTGCTTCCTCCATTCCCATTACCATTCTTGTGGCCATTATGGTTGTGCGAGCTACCTCCTCCATGGGTGTGCTGAAACTGAAATCCCGGTTTAGGGGTAAAACGGGGCTTCTGCTGGGCTCCAGAGTTATACTTCCCCTGTCCATACTTCCTCTTACGGTTCTCAATCTGCTGTTGCTTCCCTTCAATCATGATGGCACGATCTACCAACTCCTGGTAGTTGTTGAAACTCGCTACCATCAACTTCATGCTTAGTTCATCATTCAGTCCTTCCAGAAACTTCTGCTGCTTAGCTGCATCCGTAGCAACGTCATCTGGGGCATAACATGCTAACTTGCTGAAGTCGTCAACGTACTGGCCAACTGTCCTTCCTCCTTGGCATAAGTTGCGAAACTCACGCTTCTTCATGGCCATAGCTCCTGCTGAAACATGGGCAGTGCGGAAAGCTTGCTGAAACTGATCCCATGTGACAGTGTCAACTGGGTAAGTGGCTGTGAAATTCTCCCACCATGCTGCCACGGGTCCGTCAAGCTGGTGAGCGGCAAACTTCACTTTCTCACCATCCGTGCATCCTGCAGTGGTCAACTCCCTTCCTATCTTGCGGAGCCAATCGTCTTCTACTATTGGCTCGGTGCTACTGGAAAACACCAGCGGATTCAGCCTAAGGAAACGGGCTAAGTGGTCAACAGGTGGTGGTGGTGGTGGTGGGTTGTTGTTGTTGTTCTGCTGGTTCTGGACTAACATCTGCATCAATTGATTCTGCTGCTGGATCAACTGAGTGAGCTCCAGTGGAAATCCATTGTCACGTCTCGGAGGCATCTGAGGGTTTAGAAAAGACGAGAATTAAGAATAGAGTGAGCTCTAAGGGAAAACACTACCCCAATGCACATGAGCAGATGCACACAAAATACTTCATTCAATCAAACAAGGGCTTACAATCGGTCTAACTATCGCAAAAGTGCTCGAACTATTGTGTTTACATGGGGGGAATACTACTACTATCTGGTGGTCATCTAGAAATTTGAACCGGTGGAAGACTCCATGATATCTGCTCCAGCTTCGTCTTCAAAGTCAGGTTCACTTGGATCCGAATCGGTGTCGTCGATGATGATGTAGTTGTTCGGACATGCGACGTACTCGTCTTCCTCCTTGGATGCTAACTTCCTCTTGAGTTCTTCAATCTCCTACTTAAGATCGCCATTGTGTCTCGCTAGAGCTACGATCTCGTCCATGTAGTCCTTGCGTGTAGACTTCAGTTCTCCATTCTAGCTCGATGATCCTTGCCTTCGCATTCTTCAACTCTATCATATCATTGCACATCTGGTTCTCGTGGCGTCGAATGTGCTGGTTTAACTCCTGGATGAAAGATGCAATGGATCTATCCTTCTTGGTGCTGACTAACTCCCATTGTTCATCTCGGCGTCCGCAAATCTGGTAGATAGTGTCCTTAAGGTCTTCTTGATAAACTTCTCCAATGCGTCCCATGGTGATATGAGCTGCCATGCTCCTTCCCAGACTCCAGGTTGGTGCATTGAAAACACTATCTATGGGCTTCATAATTGGCGTGAAAGTCCTTCCCGGAACGTGAGCTTGAATCTTCCAGCGCTCCTCTTCAGGCAGAGTGGCATTGAAGGTTCCCGTGAAGCTTGGTAATCCAATGTTCAGGTACTTGGTGACTTCCTTCAGGTGAAATCCAAATGGTGTGCCTTCATCCGGTTGAGCGTACTTAATCTTCGCGTTCGTCATCCTAAAAGAGTAGAAAAGATGAGCAGTTAGAAAATGAGAAGAGAATGGATGATCTATGGCTTTAACTTAGTGGTCGTGTCCTACAGTCAGCGTGTGCTCTGATACCATCTCTGTGGCGACCCGACCCGAATGGATCAAGCGCTATGTGCTCAGGTGTCATCCCTGGATCAGTAATGCTGACACCACACAGTACATCGAAGGATTTATAGCAGAGTGGCAATCACACACTTATTACATCGTTGTCTCAAAGAGAACTTATTACAATAAATATGGCTTAAGGCCATCTAATAATGATAACAGCGGAAGACTCGGAAGATAAATGGGTCCATCAACTCCAACGGCATCACTTAGTATAGAACCACGACCTAAAAGCACCTTACTCGTCGTCTGAAAAGTCTGCAACATGAAAGTTGCAGCCCGAAAACAGGTCAGCACATGGAATATGCTGGCAAATGTAACACATAGAGAGTAATGGAATGAAACAGCTATACTACATGCATATATGGCTGGTGGAAAGCTCTATGGTTACAGTTTTGCGTAAATCTAGTTTTTCCCTACTGCAAAGGAATAAATTTATTTAACTATCATGTTAGTTGTTAAACATCAGAATGGTTGACAGCATTCCGATCCCATTTAAGTAACTAAAACCCAACAACATTAATTAGAAGTAATGTGATTAGATTCACATGATATTCAAGTACTAGATACTCAAGTTGTCCATAACCGGGGACACGGCTAATCATGATTAGTTTGTACACTCTGCAGAGGTTTGCGCACTTTTCCCCACATGACTCGATCGCCTCCGTTTGTTTTCTCGCACTACATGGTGTTTGAGAAACGGATGACCGAGACATAGTCTTTCAGAAGCGCTAGCACCTTACATGTGGGGTAGACCGTACCACCTACAACCCCTACATCTGCTAGTCCACCCCGTAAGAGTTCGCACAACTTAGTAAACTATGCCAGAGCCCATAGTAGCATGTGGCTGCACACGGAAGTTACTAGCATGAATTATCTTATGATCCCTTTGAGCCTGGGTGGCGGTCCAAAATAAAGCAGGCAAGTCCTGATAGACATCAGGTGCCTCAATCCACCCAGATGTGTGTTTAAGTGGCCACCTTAGATAAACCATTAAAAATTATCAACTCACATCTGTCATGGATATCACTCACCCAATCCACGTCTACTAGCATAGCATGGCATAATAAGCAAACGTAGAAGTAACTCCCAAAGGTTTCATAATAATACAGGTGATAGGTACTACCTCATCTACTTCCCATCCCACAATTTAATTAGATCCTAATCATGCAATGTGAGAGGATTGATCTAATGCAATAAAACATGGGTTGTAGAAAAGGTATGATCAAAGTGTTACTTGCCTTGCTGATGATCCGCGAGACCTAGGGTTTCGAAGTAACAGGCGGCGCAATCCGGGTGATCTATCGCAGACAAACAACAAGAACACAATAAGTACTCATCTAATGCATAGGTAAAACTCGAACTAGAGATCGAACCAGAAAGTTCAACTTAAGAACTCCGGTTGCAAAGAAAGAAAGAACCGAACAGAGAAACAGAAAACAAACGGCGGAAGAAACAACTCGGTTCTAGCAAGTTGAAACTAGGTCAAATTTTACCGGGGCAAAAACTTGTTTAAGTTGATTAGACGGAACGGCGGTTTCGAAATGAAACTCCAGGCGCTTGAATCACCTGATTCCGATAAACGAGCGAGAAGAAAGACTAGAACGAAGATCGGATCTGAGATCGCGATCGCGAAATAAATCCGACGAAAAGAAAGAGAAGAACGATTAAATGAACGAGCGTCGTTAACTGGGGAATAATCGGTGATCACGTTCGTTGAGACGAACGGTCCGAAAGAAGAACGAAAACCGATCTAGGGTTTTCGGAAAAAAAACCCGAAACAACGAACGAAAGAAAACCGGAACGGTTAAGAAAGAACCGGAACGGTTTAGAAGAAAAACTAAACCGAGGGGAGAAAAAGAGACGCGGCGCGGGACAACCTCGGCGAGGCTCCAGCGAACGACGGCGACGGCGGCTATAGGGCGGCGGCGGCGGCTATAGGGCGGCGGCGGCGGGTGAGGGGCGCGGGGTGGGGCGCGGCTAAGGAGGAGAGGGGCTTGGGATTGATGTGAGGAGAGGGGGGGTTTGGGGTGTATTTATATAGGTGGGGGGGATTACTTGGGGTAGGGGCAAGCAAAAGAGGGAAAACAAAACAAGGAAAGGGGGGGCTAACCGGCCTAGAGTCCCTCTAGGACTCGTCCCAGAGCGAGGGAGGCGGCGGCCTGGCGCTGCGCCTGGCGCACGCGCTGGCTGGGGAGGCGGCCGGATGGCTGGGCCTTTGGCCCGGCTGGCCTTGGTCCTCTTTTTTTTGACTGGATTCGCGCGCAGAAAAAACAAAAGAAAACTAAACTAAACGAACTCCAAAATTACTAAAGTAAATTTTCCCCGACTCCTAAAAATGAGTCGAACAAAATGAACTTTACTCAGGGCCTAGATGGAATTTTTGAAAACACGCATTTTTCCCTATCCAAAAAAATACAAATAAAACTCCGGAAAAACCAAAATTTGATTTATTCATTAAATTTTCATTTTTCCTAAATTTGGGAAAGTCATATTATTCCCTCTCTCATATTTTTGATATTGGAAAAATAATTGATGATGAAATAAATAAATCAAATGATCCTCCTTTCAAATTTGAGAAAACTCTCAAATATGAAAATAACGAAATCTCCAACTCTCTCCTGGGTCCTTGAGTTGCGTGAAATTTCTAGGATCAACCAAAATGCATGAAAATATGATATGCATGATGATCTAGTGTATAACATTCCAAATTGCAAATTTGGGATGTTACACATCTGTACTGCGGTGTCGCACAGCCGGAATCGAACTAGATGCACATCATCCTCTCACATGCTTTCCTACTGCATCGACAACCCAACCGAGCTGCAAGGAGAGACAACGCGCACTGCTCGACATCAGGTGGAGAACAACCCGCACCAACACACCCCGGCTGAATTAAAAGCTCATGGAGCAAAGTGCACGCCACGGGTTGTTTACATCTTGCCAGCAAGTGCCTCCAATGAGCACATGCTGGACCTCGAGCTCACGATGGTCGTGGTTGTCGAGGCGGGACGAGGCAGATCTAGAACTAGGCGCGCACTGGTGGTGGGTCATCAGGTCATGGGGGCTCAGTGATGACGAAAGAGTTGGGTAGCCAATATGGTGGCTCGCCGGTGGGGAGGCTGGCGCCCGTGTCCTTGCCGTTGCCGGGTGTGGATAAAGAAGGAGCCAGTGCTCCCATCCCCGCTTCGTTAGGATCCAAGGTGGATGACCTCGATCACCCTCAATCCGACAAGGGCGCTGAATCCTGAGGGTTTTTTCAAGAGGGGGCAACGACGGCTATGGCGCTTGGATCCCCGGTGTTCACCGAAGCAAGGTCGTGGCCCGTCTCAGATTCGGCGGTGGTGGCCCTATTCCGTGCAGTGGGCGGCAGTTCTGAGGAGGTGATAGAGGTGGTGGTGCGGTGGCGGCGGGGAAGCGGGGAAGGTGGTGGTGCGGTGACGGGGTGGGGGTGGGGGGAGGTGGTGGTGCGGCGGTGGCGCGGGGGAAGCAGGGAAGGTGGTGGTGCGGTGGCGACGCGGGAGAAGCAGGGGAGGTGGTGGTGCAGCGGCAACACAGGAGAAGCAGGGGAGGTGGTGGTCCAACGGCGGGGTGGGAGTGAGGAGGTGGTGGTGCTGCTGCAGCGGCGGCGTGCTCGGAGGGGGAGATCGTGTGGAGTGGAGGGAGGAGCATGGGGGGAGGGAGAGAGGGGGAGTGGGTGGTTATGAGAGGATAAGGTGGGGTGGTGCGGTTTGGTTCGGTCCAGTTCATGGGATGGGGTGGGGCGTGGGTTCGGTTCGGTTCGCTCTTGCGTTGCAGCTCAAAACTGTTAGCAGAATAAGGTCTTAAGGGTGTTATTAGAATAGACGCATCTTATATATATATATATAGTTATTATTCATCACCCAGGGTGCAGAATAAATTATTCTTCATCCGAGGTAATCTTATGATCACTTCCTAAATAAATTACGTTTATAATATAAATAGTTACATGCATATTGATTCAATATGTAAAATTTGATCGCGCTATTTGTCACCCTGGGTAAGGAATAGTTATTCTTCACCCCCTCTCTAATTTGACATCAATGCAACGTATTTTTACATTTCGTAAGTTTTGTTTTATTTCATACATAAAAAAAGAATGTAAGAAAATATGTACTCGCCGTAAAAATATTTTATGTTACGTAAAATTACGAATGTAAGAACATAGTGTAATACGTACATAAATGTGATTTTTCGGTCTTATAACCTATTTTTTATTTTTTATACCAAATTTTACATATTGAATCAATATGTATGTAACTATTTATATTATAAACGTAATTTATTTAGGAAGCGATCATAAGATTACCTCGGATGAAGAATAACTTATTCTGCACCCTGGGTGATGAATAATAACTATATATATATATGTTACTATTCATCACCGAGGGTGCAGAATAAGTTATTCTTCACCCGAGGTAATCTTACGATCATTTCATAATTAAATTACGTTTCGAATTCAAATAGTTACATTCCTATTGATTCACTACGTAAAATTTGACATAAGAAAATAAAAATATAGGTCATAAGACAAGAAAATTTGCAGTTTGTGTGTATTTTAGACTATGTTTTTACATTTGTAATTTTACATAACATAAAATATTTTTTATGGCGATTATATATTTTCTTACGGTCCCTCTTCGCGTCGGAAATAAGACAAAACTTACGAAACGTAAAATTATGGTGCATTGATGGTAAAATAGAGGAGGGTGAAGAATAACTATTCCTCACCCAGGGTGACGAATAGCGCGACCATATATATATATATATATATATATATATATATATATATATATATATATATATATATATATATATAGACACACACACACTTCCCGAAGCCCACTGCCCGAACCCCCATGTCCCGACCAGGTGATCGACCAGGATCCCGACCCCCCCCCATCGGGATCCCTCCCCCCGCCGCCTCCCCTCTCCTCCCCTCGAGCAGCGGCCAACTGCTACCTCTTGAGCATGTGTTGATTTTTCCCTTGAAGAGGAAAGGGTGATGCAGCAAAGTAGCGTAAATATTTCCATTAGTTTTTGAGAACCAAGGTATCAATCCAGTAGGAGACAACACACAAGTCACCTAGTACCGGCACAAACAATCAAGAACCTTGTAACCAACGCGATAAAGGGGTTGTCAATCCCTTCACGGTCACTCGCAAAAGTGAGATCTAATAAAGATAGTAAAGTAAATATTTTTGGTATTTTTGTTGTATAGATTGGAAAGTAAAGATTGCAAAATAGTAAACGAGATGTGATGTAAATAAAAGAGATGCAATATAATAAGAAAGAGACCCAAGGGCCATAGGTTTCACCAGTGGCTTCTTTCAAGATAGCATGTATTACGGTGGGTGAACGAATTACTGCTGAGCAATTGATAGAAAAGCACATAGTTATGAACACATCTAAGGCAATGATCATGAATATAGGCATCACATCCGTTAAGTAGACCGAAACGATTCTGCATCTACTACTATTACTCCACACATCGACCGCTATCCAGCATGCACCTAGAGTATTAAGTTCATAAGAAGAGAGTAACGCTTTAAGCAAGATGACATGATGTAAAGGGATAAATTCAAGCAATATGATATAAACCCCATCTTTTTATCCTCGATGGCAACAATACATGCCTTGCTGCCCCAAATGTCACTGGGAAAGGACATCACAAGATTGAACCCAAAGCTAAGCACTTCTCCCATTCCAAGAAAGATCAATCTAGTAAGCCAAACTAAACCGATAATTCGAAGAGACTTGAAAAGATATCAAATCATGCATATAAGAATTCAGAGAAGAACCAAATAATATTCATAGATAATCAAGTTCATAAATCCACAATTCATCAGATCTTCGCAAACACACCGCAAAAGAGTATTACATCAAATAGATTTCCAAGAACATCAAGGAGAACTTTGTATTGAAGATCAAAGAGAGAGAATAAGCCATCTAGCAAATAACTATGGACCCGAAGGTCTGTGGTAAACTACTCACGCTTCATAGGATAGGCCATGGTGTTGATGTAGAATCCCTCCGTGATTGATTCCCCTTCCGGCAGATCGCCGGAAAAGGCCCCAAGATGGGATCTCATGGGTACAGAAGGTTGCGGTGGTGGAAAAGTGGTTTCATGGCTTCCCCTGATGTTTCTAGGGTATAAGAGTATATATAGGCGAAAGAAGTACGCCGGTGGAGCTACGAGGGGCCCACGAGGGTGGGGGCTCGCCTACCCCCTGGGAGCGCCCTCCTGCCTCATGGCCGCCTCGCGGAGTTCCAGACATCAACTCCAAGTCTTCTGGATTGCTTTCGGTCCAAGAAAGATCATCGCGAAGGTTTCATTCTGTTTGGATTCCGTTTGGTATTTCTTTTCTGCGGAACTCTAAAATAGGCAAAAAAATCGAAACTGGCACTGGGCCTCCGGTTAATAGGTTAGTCCCAAAATAATATAAAAGAGCATATTAAAGCGCATTAAACATCCAAAACAGATAATATAATAGCATGGAACAATCAAAAATTATAGATTCGTTGGAGACATATCAAGCATCCCCAAAAGCTTAATTCATGCTCGTCCTCGAGTAGGTAAATGATAAAAACAGAATTTTTGATGTGGAATGCTACCTAACATATTTATCAATGTAATTTTCATTATTGTGGCATGAATGTTCAGATCCGAAAGATTCAAGACAAGAGTTTAATATTGACATAAAAATAATAATACTTCAAGCATACTAACAAAGTAATTATGTCTTCTCAAAATAACATGGCCAAAGAAAGTTCATCCCTACAAAATCATATAGTTTGGTTATGCTCCATCTTCGTCACACAAAATATTCAAATCATGCACAACCCCAATGACAAGCCAAGCAATTGTTTCATACTTTTGTATTCTCAAACTTTTTTCAACTTTCATGCAATAAATGAGCGTGAGCCATGGACATAGCACTATAGGTGGAACAGAGTTGTGGTTGTGGAGAAGACAAAAAGGAGGAAGATGGTCTCACATTAACTAGGCGTATCAATGGGCTATGGAGATGCCCATCAATAGATATCAATGTGAGTGAGTAGGGATTGCCATGCAACAGATGCACTAGAGTTATAAATGTATGAAAGCTCAACAAAAGAAACTAAGTGGGTGTGCATCCAACTTGCTTTCTCACGAAGACCTAGGGCATTTGAGGAAGCCCATCATTGGAATATACATGCCAAGTTCTATAATGAAAACTTCCCACTAGTATATGAAAGTGACAAAATAAGAGACTCTCTATCATGAAGATCATGGTGCTACTTTGAAGCACAAGTGTGGAAAAAGGATAGTAGCATTGTCCCTTCTCTCTTTTTCTCTCTTTTTTTGGCTTCTTTGGCCTCCTTTTCTCTTTTTTTCCTCACATGGGACAATGATCTAATAATGATGATCATCACACTTCTATTTATTTACAACTCAAAGATTACAACTTGATACTTAGAACAAAAATATGACTCTATATGCGTGCCTCCGGCGGTGTACCGGGATGTGCAATGAATCAAGAGTGACATTTATGAAAAAATTATGAATGGTGGCTTTGCCAGAAATACGATGTCAACTACATGATCATGCAAGGCAACATGACAATGATGGAGCGTGCCATAATAAATAGAACGGTGGAAGGTTGCATGGCAATATATCTCGGAATGGCTATGGAAATGCCATAATAGGTAGGTATGGTGGATGTTTTGAGTAAGGTAAATGGTGGGTTTATGGTACCGGTGAAAGTTGCACGGTACTAGAGAGGCTAGCAACGGTGGAAGGGTGAGAGTGCGTATAATCCATGGACTCAACATTAGTCATAAATAACTCACATACTTATTGCAAAAATCTACAAGTCATCAAAAACCAAGCACTACGCGCATGCTCCTAGGGGGATAGATTGGTAGGAAAAGACCATCGCTCGTCCCCGGCCGCCACTCATAAGGTAGACAATCAAAGAAATACCTCATGCTTCAAATTTGTTACACAATTGTTACCATACATGCATGCTACGGGACTTGAAAACCTCCACACAAGTATTTCTCAAATTCACAATTAATTTACTAGCATGACTCTAATATCACCATCCTCATGTCTCAAAACAATCATCAAGCATCAAACTTCTCATAGTATTCAACGCACTTTATATGAAAGTTTTTATTATACCCATCTTGGATGCCATCATATTAGGACTAGTTTTATAGCCAAAGCAAATTACCATGCTGTTCTAAAACACTCTCAAAATAATATAAGTGAATCATGAGAGATCAATAATTTCTATAAAATAAAACCACCGCCGTGCTCTAAAAAGATATAAGTGAAGCACTAGAGCAAAATTGTATAGCTCAAAAGATATAAGTGAAGCACATAGAGTATTCTAATAAATTCCGGTTCATGCATGTCTCTCCCAAAAGGTGTGTACATCAAGGATGATTGTGTTAAACTAAAAAACAAAGACTCAAATCATACAAGACGCTCCAAGCAAAACACATATCATGTGGTGAATAAAAATATAGCCTCAAGTAAAGTTACCGATAGACGAAGACAAAAGAGGGGATGCATTCCGGGACATCCCCAAGCTTAGGCTTTTGGTTGTCCTTGAATTTTACCTTGGGGAGACTTGGGAATCCCCAATATTAGACTCTTGCCACTCCTTATTCCAAAATCCATCAAATCTTTACCCAAAAACTTGAAAACTTCACAACACAAAACTTCAACAGAAATTCTCATGAGCTTCGTTAGTATAAGAAAATAAACCACCACCTTAAGGTACTGTAATGAACTCATTATTTATTTATATTGGTGTTAAACCTACTGTATTCCAACTTCTCTATGGTTCATACCCCCCGATACTACTCATAGATTCATCAAAATAAGCAAACAACACACGAAAAACAGAATTTGTCAAAACAGAACAGTTTGTAGCAATCTGGATGTTTAGAATACTTCTGTAACTCCAAAAATTCTGAAAAATTAGGAAGACCAGGAAAAAAATTTATATTGATCTACTGCAGTTGGAATTGGTATTTATCGCTCTCTGATAAAAAATGAAAATTATTTTCGTGAGCGCATACTTTCTGTTTGTATTAGCAAGATCAAACAATAATCACCCAAGAAGATCCTAAAGGCTTTGCTTGTCACAAACACTAACTAAAACATAGAACACACAATCATAACAGAGGCTAGGTGAGTTTTTTTATTACTAAACAGGAACATAAAGCAAGGAATAAAAATAAAATTGGGTTGCCTCCCAACAAGCGCTATCGTTTAATGCCCCTAGCTAGGCATAAAAACAAGAATAGATCTAGGTTGTCATCTTTGGCATGCAATTCTTCAATGGAACACACATAACCCCTAGGAGGTTCCTTGTTTTTGCTAATGATCAAACTCCTAGGTAGAAAATCAAGAAATAAATTTGTAGCAAAAGGTTCCTTAATGATATCAAAAAAGTTGGGGTGAACACTTGTTGATTTGAGGTCTTCATTTTTCTTACTGGAAGATTCACCCTTATTTTTAGGAACATATATAAAATTGGCAACTTTGGTAGGAGGAGGATTTGAGGTATTTTTAACGGCAGAGAAAGCGGATTCCAAGTTGGTAATAATATCTTCTGAGTTAATCAATTCTAGTGGAATCTTGATCTATCTTCTTATTAACTATGGGTTCCTTTTCCAAGATTTTTCAGAGTAACTCCTACCTTAGATCCATATTGAGTAATTTGGTTGTGGATATTTTTATCCAAATTTTCGATTAACTATACAGTGGCAATTTTATTTTCAATAATATCAAGCCTTTGCATCACATGTTCCAAAGTTAAAATAGTTCCATTGACCAAAAGAGGTGGTGGGCCTAACAAATATACCATAGCATTATAAGAATCAAAAGTATGGCTTCCCAAGAAATTCCCTCCAGTAATGGTGTCAAGAACATATCTATACCAAGGAGTGATGCCTACGTAAAAATTGCGAAGAAGAACATAAGTAGATTGCTTTCTAGTAGATCTATTTTGAGCATTGCAAATTCTATACCAAGCATCTTTTAGGTTTTCTACCTCCATTTGCTTAAAATTAAGAACTTCATTATTGGGAGTATTAACAATGATAGGAGAACTAGCCATGAAGGCAAACAAATGATCTAACACACAGACGCACAAGAGGCAAGTGAAAAGAGACGAACGAAAAAGGGGCGAATAAAAGGCAAAGGTTTTCGAAAATCATTTTAGAAGTGGGGGAGTAGAAAACGAGAGGCGAATGGCAAATAATATAATGCGAGGGAGAAGATTTTATGATGGGTACTTGGTATGTCTTGACTTGGCGTAGATCTCCCTGGCAACGGCGCCAGAAATCCTTCTTGCTACCTCTTGAGCATATGTTGGTTTTCCCTTGAAGAGGAAAGGGTGATGCAGCAAAGTAGGGTAAGTATTTTCCTCAGTTTTTGAGAACCAAGGTATCAATCCAGCAGGAGAAAACACACAAGTCACTTAGTAGCTGCACAAACAATCAAGAACCTTGCAACCAACGCGATAAAGGGGTTGTCAATCCCTTCACGGTCACTCACAAAAGTGAGATCTAATAAAGATAGTAAAGTAAATATTTTTGGTATTTTTGTTGTATAGATTGGAAAGTAAAGACTACAAAATAGTAAATGAGATGCGATGTAAATAAAAGAGATGCAATATAATAAGAAAGAGACCCGGGGGCCATAGGTTTCACTAGTGGCTTCTCTCAAGATAGCATGTATGGTGGGTGAACAAATTACTGTCGAGCAATTGATAGAAAAGCGCATAGTTATGAAGATATCTATGGCAATGATCATGAATATAGGCGTCACGTCCATGTCAAGTAGACCGAAACGATTCTGCATCTACTACTATTACTCCACACAGCGACCGCTATCCAACATGCATCTAGAGTATTAAGTTCATAAGAAGAGAGTAACACTTTAAGCAAGATGACATGATGTAGAGGGATAAACTCAAGCAATATGATATAAACTCCATCTTTTTATCCTCGATGGCAACAATACAATACGTGCCTTGCTGCCTCTAATGTCACTAGGAAAGGACACCGGAAGATTGAACACAAAGCTAATCAATTCCCCCATTGCAAAAGATCAATCTAGTAGGCCAAACTAAACTGACAATTCGAAGACTTGCAAAGATATCAAATCATGCATATAAGAATTCAGAGAAGAACCAAATAATATTCATAGATAATCAAGTTCTTAAATCCACAATTCATCGGATCTCAGCAAACGCACTGCAAAAGAGTATTACATCGAATAGATCTCCAAGAACATCGAGGAGAACTTTGTATTGAAGATCAAAGAGAGAGAAGAAGCCATCTAGCTAATAACTATGGACCCGAAGGTCTGTGGTAAACTACTCACGCTTCATTGGAGAGGCTATGGTGTTGATGTAGAAGCCCTTCGTGATCGATTCCCCTTCCAGAAGATCACCGGAAAGGCCCCAAGATGGGATCTCATGGGTACAGAAGGTTGCGGTGGTGGAAAAGTGGTTTCGTGGCTCCCCCTGATGTTTCTAGGGTATAAGAGTATATATAGGCGAAAGAAGTACGTCGGTGGAGCTACGAGGGGCCCACGAGGGTGGGGGCGCGCCCTCCTGCCTCGTGGCCGCCTCGCGGAGTTCCAGACTTCAACTCCAAGTCTTGTGGATTGCTTTCGGTCCAAGAAAGATCATCGCAAAGGTTTCATTCCATTTGGATTCCGTTTGGTATTCCTTTTCCGCGAAACTCTAAAATAGGCAAAAAAAACTGGCACTGGGCCTCTGGTTAATAGGTTAGTCCCAAAAATAATATAAAAGAGCATATTAAAGCCCATTAAACATCCAAAACAGATAATATAATAGCATGGAACAATCAAAAATTATAGATACGTTGGAGACATATCACCAACCCCTGCCTCTGCCGTGACTCACCGCCAGCGACCGGATCTAGCTCCTCCGTCGCCATCCCCTCTACCACCGTCGCCGACCGGATCTAGCTCCGCCCCCTCTGTCGCCACCTCCTGTCCTCTAATCGGCACGGGCGAGCGAGCGATGGTGGACGCCGTCGTGAGGGAGCCCGCGTCGCCCGGAGGCGGCGAAGCCGCTGGACTTTCTGCGATGAACCGCCACCATGGACTTCCGGAAGCCTCCTCCTCCTCCTAACATCCTCACCTCGTGACGGCATGGCAGAGTGGATGACGGCCAAGGCACAAGGTAGGGAGAACAGCGCAGCCAAGCGAGCATCTCAGGGGCGGCACCTTCAAATTTAGCAATGGATGCGGCACAACAGGTAGATGAACTTCCTCCCTCTTCTTGCCTCCTCCTTCAATTTGCCTTACCTAACCTTCTTGCTTCGTGCAGATGAACTTCTCTCCCTCTACAAGACATGGGTTGCCATGGGATTCCTATCCCAACTCTCTGACAAATTGCTCTCAAGGTGGCCTATCTACTGCTAGAAAATGGTTGGCCGGACTTCTATCGAAGGTATGGTTGAACTTCCTGTTGTCTATTATTTTCTCTCAACCATGTGAAAGTTCAGGTGGTGTTTGAACCTCAGTCCAGGCTACAAAAATTAAAAAAGTTGCTTGCATTCTTATGTAAAAAAATCATGTGAAGTTCAACTATTAAGTGGGCCAGAGTTCAGGTTGCTATGTATCCAGTTGTGTGCAAAAAAAAGGAAAATAAAACAAACATGTGATCACATGAAGGTCAAGTTGGTATGCACTAGTAAGTTCAACCATTCAAACTCATGAAGGTCAACTTTTTAACTATGGACTGTATTACCCCTTTGCAAACCAGAAGTTCAGTCTGTGGACAGTGCTTACTTCAAGTACAGAAAAAATCAAAGTAGTGTAGAATTCAGAATGTGAGGTTCATTCTCTGAAGAGTGCTGAGTTCAGGTACAAAAGTATGGGCAGATGCTCAGCTCGGCTCAGAGTGTGATCTTGTCCTAGGGAAAAATATGTACATGAACAAAACTTTCATATGATAAGTTCAGGTTGTGAATAATGCTCAGTTCAGTTACATAGGAATAGGCAGATGTAACCTGTGTGCTAACACATTCTTTTTATGCCAGCAAGATGAGAGACGTAGAAAGAAGCTTAGAAGTTCCCAGCAGCAAGTACACAATCCTAAGCCTATACGCGTTGCGCCACCACCTCAATGGGTCACACCTCAAACGCACCAACAACATTACCAACCTCCTCCACACCAAAATTGGATGACACCCGAAACACATGCAGACTTCCAAGATGCTGGGTCATAGCCCTATATGCACCACTTTGCGCCTCCACCTAACTGGGTGACGCACAAAATCCCCCGCGGATTATTTGTATCCACCAGCAGACTTCCAAGCACACCGATGGAGGAGGGTGTTAGCTCAAGTCCTACGTGTAACTATGGAGGTTATCCTGGTGTGACTCGTCAATGCCAAAGGGCAGCAAATAAACCGGATCTGTGGACAAATCCAACAGGAACACACACAGAGGAGAGTGCTCTAGACACTGCCGCTGTTGGATGCTGCTGCTGCTACTACAACTCAAGATTGTACGTGACATAAGGTAGATGGATTGTTTCATAGAACAAAAGAGCAAACCAAAACCAGGATCACAATAACTCCGCAACCACCACAAGCAAAAAGGACGCAAACAAGAGAGAGACCATCTTCATCCCTCCTTCCTCCTCGTGATCCACTCCTGCATCCTGCTATGATAACTCCATCCTGCCCCATCCCAGAGGGCCAACAGCAAACTCCGGTGGAGTTGCGATCATACACGCACGTAAGTGAACAAAATTTAAGTAATATGCATCTTTATGATCTGCAATTTTTCCGCTCCCTCCAGGATAACAAATTTATAAACTGCATTTTAACGTGTCGTTTGGATTATTTTTTCTTTTTTGCAGATGCCGGATCTCCCAGATTATCTAATACCAAGAGTAAAGATGCGGTTCCAGAATGTAGATAAAGCAAGGGAATTTTACAAAAGATATGCCAGACATGCTGGTTTTGGAATCAGGAAGACGAGAGGGAATGACAATCACAAGTATTTTGTTTGCGCGTTCCAAGGGAAACACACAACTTCTATTTTAGAGGCTGGCAGGAAGCAAAACGAAACATCACACAGGACAGGCTGCAATGCAAGAATGAGGGTGAAGGTGGAGGAGGATAACACATGTGTGGTAGTGGACATTGAGAACAATCATAATCACCACCTCATGCAAACTGATGACATGGTGGTATTCTTGGACTCACACAAGAATTATGACCCCACTATTTTGGAGTACGTAAAGCTCCTACAGTACCATGATGTCAAGCATACAACAATCATGTCCATGCTATCCAAAAATGAAGATGGAAGCTCCTTCCTAAGCATGACCGGATGAGACCTACTAAACCAGTAAGTATTAAAAAATGCACATACTGCAATGTACATAGCATCCTAAGTAACCACCATTTGCTAGCAAAAATAACAAATGCATGTTTGCATAAAATTTGCAGGAAAGACATGAATGCAAGGAAAGATGATTTGGATGATGTATTGAAACTTGTGTCTTTCTTTAAATACATGAAGACAATCAATGATGATTTTTTCTATGACATACAAGTAGACAGTGACAAATCAATTAAAAACATTTTCTGGTCCAATGCAAGTTGTCGAGGAGCGTACCAAGACTTTGGCGATTGCATAACATTCGACACAACTTACAAGACCAACAGATTTCATATGCCTCTGGGAGTGTTTGTTGGAATAAACCATTATTTGCAGTCAATGGTATTTGTTGTTGCCCTGATTAGAGACGAAGATGCAAAGTCATTCAAGTGGTTGTTTGATACATTTGTATGGTGCATGAACAACAAACATCCAACTTGCATTCTAACAGGTAAGTTCAAGAAAAAACTCTACAAGTTTCATCATCTTTTCAGTCTCTGGGTTTATATTGGGTACACTAGTTTTATCTAAAAATAATGTAAACCAAGCAGTTCAACCACTGTTAGCACAGAAGTCCAACAAAACAGTACAAGAAGCAAAATTATATGTCACATGTTTAGAAAAAATATAGTTCTGGATGTGAAGTTCAAATACATGAATCATAGGAGTTCAAGGTCACTGCTATAAGAAAAACTATATGTAACATGTTCAGAAAAATATAGTTATGTATGTGAAGTTCAAGCACTGGTACCACAGAAGTTCAACAACACTGCTATAGGAAAAGTTTGTGTTATATTATTAGATAATCCTACTGCTACTTGTGAAGTTCAAGTACTTGTATCACATAAGTTCAACAACACTGCTGTAAGGAAAATATATGCGACATTATTAGATAGTCCAACTGCTACCTATGAAGTTCAAGTACTTGTACAAGATAAGTTCACCATCAGTGCAAGAAGCAAGTTTCATTTTTTAATTCATGTAGACCAGTGCCCGTCGATGGCGAAAGCTATACCACAATCATTCCCAAACATAGTCCACAAGCTATGCCGTTGGCACATCCTGAAGAAGTTCAAGGAATACCTTGCGTTGCTGTACAAAAAGTATAAAACATTCAAAGATGAGTCCACAACTATCTTAAACTGGTCGCTAATGCCAACGGAGTTTGAAGCTGCCTGGGATGCACTCGTGCAGAAGTACAACATGCAGAACAACCAGATGATGAAGCAGTTGTGGAGTGATAGGAAAATGTGGATACCATCATATTATAAGAACATCTTCTGTGCTAGAATGATTTCTACACAACGAAGCGAGAGCATGAATCATGTGCTCAAGAGAGGGTTTGTCAAAGGGACCCAGAACCTACACAAGTTTGCTAGGCGGGTAAATGCTTGCATGCAAACTCGGATGCAGAAGGAGAACGAGCAAAAAATGGCCAGCATGGTATTAAGACAAAAAACGCCCCCATATTCTGACTTCCTTGAACATGTGCACTTGGTATTTAAAAAATGAGACCCATGACTCTGATTTGACTAATATCCTATTTTTTGACATGTGCAGAGCAATCCTGTGACAAAAACAACTTACGGCTACGAGGAAGACATGGCTATCAAGTACACAAGAGCTGTGTACAATGAGATGAGAACTAGGATGAGAAAAGCCACCCTATTTAGCACAAAGCCTACAGCAGATCCCACTAAGTACTGTGTGTACTACCACAACAAGGCTGGCCATGATGATGAAGAAAGATTTGCATGGTCAAACCATGAATTCCAGGTTGTAGCTGACCCAGAGAATGAAATATATGAGTGTGAATGCAAGCTATGGACACACACAGGTGAGCGGAAAAACAAACTCATTAAATAGCTAAACTAGTAGTATCATATAAATATAACAAACTCATTGCTGGCTCTTAAACTATGTATTATGCATTCATCACTAAATGCAGGTATGTTCTGCCTTCACATCATGAACATACTGGACTACCTAAAGCCTGACAAATTTCCAGACAAGTATATCCTCAAACAGTACACAAAGATTGCAAAATCACAACCAACATTTGATACAAGGGACTACAACACAACTGCATCGGATGGCAGCTCAAGACTATCCAAGCAAAACATCCCGGTGCAGCTAAATTTGATGGTTAACAAGAAAGATATGAGATGTGACCAGCAATATGACAGAGCATTCTGTGTTCTCAAGAGGCTCGTGGAAGAACTTGATGCAATACATTCAACAAATCGAGCGGATGTTGACAAAAGGATGGCTGAAGAGGATGCTGAAATTGAAGATGACCTTCATTATTATGAAGCTGAAATGCTCCAAACCGCTGCTCAAGCCGACCGATGCAAGCAGGATGTTGACCAATTAATGCAGCAGTAGAAAGAGACAATAAAACTGCCACTGTACTCCGAAACAAAGGGTAGAAAGAAACTTTCCGCAGCAAAGAAAAGAGACCAGATAGCTCAAATAAAGGCACCATCTGCTGATAGAGTCGTCGTGCTGGATGAGAATGGAGTGCCACTTGTACACAGGCAATGTAGTGTGTGCAAAAAGGTTGCAAGACACAACAAAATCACTTGTCCAACACTCTTAGAAAGAAACGATGCCGAGGAGGTTAGCCAAACCAAAGTCCAAAAATAGCAGCCCAAAGTTATAGAAAAAAACAAGGACCACACCCACAGAAAGCTAGCAGCAGGCTTTGCAGCATAAGCAATGAGTATGAACCACACAATGCAAGAACATGCCCAAAGTGCGCAGATGCTGAAAAAGACAAGCCAAAAGCCAGAAAATAAATAGAAAGCAAAACCTAAACCCAACAACAAGAAAGTGGTGGAAGATGAAGAGGAGGATGAGGAAGACAAAGATGAAGACATCATCAAAGAAGAGGAAGAGGAAGAGGAAGAGGAAGAGGAAGAGGAAGAGAAGAGGAAGATGAAGAGGAAGAGGAAGAGGAAGAGGTACATGTCAAACAAAAACCACTACAAGCAAAGCCTAGGAGGAGCGCAAGGCTGATGAGCAATTAGACTAGGTCGATTAAACAAAGCAAACTTATGTCACGTCAGTGTGCAGAATGTTATTCCACTGTTGAACAATATTTTAGGAGAAGCTTACTTGAACTTCTATTGTTGAAGTTTCAAAGAAATTATACAATAGAAGTTCAAGTAAGCTTACTGTAGAAGTCCTGATATAGTATGAGACGAGGTGCTGGTGATGTAATGAATGAAAGAGAAAGCAGTTATAAAATGAAATATACATTGTGAAGTTCAAGTAAGCTTACCGTAGAAGTCCCGGTATATTATGAGAGGAAGTGATGTGCTGGTGATGTATTCCATAAAAGTGCACGTAGGAATAAAATGAAAATATACACTATGAAGTTCAAGTATGCTTAAAGTAGAAGTTCTGGTAAATTATGAGAGGAGGTGTTGGTGTTGTATTCCATAAAATAGTAAGCAGCAATAAAATGAAAAATATACAATATGAAGTTCAAGTCAGCTTACAGAAGAAGTTCTTCTATATAAATCGATGTAGGAAAAAATATGCTTGACAAATTAGTATTGCCGTATAAACTAAGCTTAGTAAGCTTAATACAATGCATTCAGATATCAAGTTCTGTTCGGATACGTGGAGAAGTTCATGTAGAATGCCAACAAAAGATAAAGAAACGTAAAGGACTGTATGATAATATTTTTACATGAAGTTATAGTTGAAAACCATTCATAGTTAAAAAATCACAAAAGAGCACATATAGATTCTATGCAAAAGGCTACATCTTGGTTGAGTTGAAAAATAATAATACATTGCACAACACAAAAATTCTCTCCATCTGAAACCAGCAGCCCAGCCAGATCTCAAGCAGAAGTTCATGTCAAAGATCATATGTTGGTGCCAAAAATTAAACAACACAAAAAACCTAGCAGTTCAACCATAACCCAGTCAGAAGTTCAAGTACGTATGCTGGGGAAAAACATAAAACACTGGAATACTGAAAATGATGCAATACATTGAAATTCACAAGCCAATCATTCATCATACCAGATACATTTGTCCTCAATAACATAAATAACAGTGTTGCAGCTATAGATACACAAATTACTAAACCATTCTTACAACCAAATCTTTACAAAATCGTTCCAAGCATTATCAAACCTAAATCTTTATGAAATCAAATCTAAACTAAAACTAATGCTTCGAATTCACGGGCCCAAGGACTGGATCTCGGTAGGAAGCTCTCCACGCACAATTTCATTCTTCTCGCTAAAGACTAGAGTGTGCATGAACTCAGCCTTCCAGTCATCTACAGCAGCCTGCAAACAAAGATAGAAGGATGGTTTAGTAAAGGATAACCAAAACCACAGCAGGAGCGTCTAATCAAAAAACACAGAAGAAAAATGAAAGGATGATGAGACAAGAACAAGGACAAAACATACTTCCACATCACCAAAATCTTCAACAAGCTCATCGCCATCATATGTAGAGCAGAACTTCACGAAGAAGAAACCACAATCACTATTCACTTGCTTTGGAACATCAATAAAAGTCGGCCTCTTTGCAATATTCATCCAATTAGGCTGCTTGCTTGCTTTGTACGCAGCCTTGCCGTACATCTCCTCGAGCAACCCAACAAATCTCTTGATCTGCCAGAAATGACAAATAAGATGAAATCAAAAACATCTTAGCCAAAAAATAGTTAAGTGCAAGTACATAAAGCGACACTTTCATAAAATCCAGCTAAACGATACCTGAAGTTCAACTGTCAAATGATAGTCAGTTCAAGAAGTATTCCAAACAAAGACAAAAAATATTTTGTCAATAGAAGGCAGAAATAAACTTCATGTCAAAAAGAGAATATGACGGGAGGTTCAGGCTAAGAAACACTAATGATATTTTGGCAGTCTCCATGGAAACTTGTTCATGAAATTCCCTTATTAGAGTAAGGAAGTGAATCAAGGATGTCAATTCTCCCACGATATCTATTCAGCACATACACACTGTAGTGTGCTATTTTGTTAATTGGCTTGAAAAGTATCAAAAAACATGCCAAGATTGAAAGAAATGGTGAACACAAACTATAAAGCATAAGTATTGAACAACTGAGATGAACAAAAACTTCTTGACAAACTCAGCAAAAGGATGTACATAAAATTGAAAAAAGCAAGAGTTATGAAAACCTAACCAGCTTTGTGTTAAGAAGGTCTTCTTCCTTGTGAACAAACATTGGGAGGAGTTTAGCCGATTTTTTTGGATCGAATTTTGGAACCGATGCAGTGAAAAAATCATACTCCAAGCAGTACTGCATTCACAAAACAGAATTAGAACACCTCCCAGTGTCACTACACCAAAACTAGAGCAAAAAAGTGAGATAGGGTTACAAGAACAAAAACCTATATGAAGTAGGGACTCAGTACAACCCTATCAGCACAAGAGAAGATCTTGGAGGTCTCCAGCTTATCCCTCCACAAGTTTATGAGATAATCCATTACGTCTCCTTCCATCTGCTGCCCTTCACCGAAAAGAGTA
Source organism: Triticum urartu (assembly GCF_056163025.1). Taxonomy (NCBI): domain Eukaryota; kingdom Viridiplantae; phylum Streptophyta; class Magnoliopsida; order Poales; family Poaceae; genus Triticum; species Triticum urartu. The sequence continues at coordinate 212,850,415 of NC_141875.1, forward strand.
TAAAGGACACGTCCTATGAGGTCAATCACATTCCCAGGGATGGTACACATGAAGTAGCTTGTGCTGCAGATTTAAAGGATGGAAAAAATATTAGAAACGCAAATCCAAGACAAGGAGAATGAATAGAAGTTCAGATACTATAACATCATAAGTTCACCTAAAGGTAGCATGTCTGGTAGCAACATAAGAAGAAATAATCACTCAGAATACTTGTTCAGACCATCTTCACTAAGCACATACTGTTTCAACCTCCAGGCCTCAGATAGATGAGGGTAACTGTATTTATTTAGGGGAGCGACAGCAGAACGCCACTTCACATGCAATCTTGCTGCTCTCTTCGAGGAAGTTATGTTGCCAGACTCAACTGCCAGTTTCCTCTTGGTGATAACAGCATTCTTCCCACCTCTCCCAACAACAGTACCAGCAGCAGATTTACCCTTCTTCGGGTAAGCAATCTTCTCAAAATCATCATCCGACGAAATCACCTCTGCTTCGACTCCACCAACCTTCCTGGAGCAAGGGGTATTTGGAGCAGCACAAATACCGACAGCCTGCTTCCCCAACTTGGAAGGAATAAGGGTTCGAGAGCTATCATCTTCTCTCGGAGTTGTACTCATCGACTCCTCCCTAGGCTGGTATTCCTGTGACCCGAGGAATGAGTAGTGGTAATCGATCAAGTCCAACGGCTCCGCTGTCAAGAAAAGAAAAAAAGACCATTAAATATAACTAAACTTCAGGTACAACACAATGTACAGTCCAACAAATATAGATGACATGGTTACTACTCAAGTTGACCTAAAAAAACATGTTGCATTTAAAAACTAATGAAGTTCAAGCACAACCCAAGGCACAGTTCAAGATAAACGGATGAAATGGAAAACATTCAACTACAGCTAACAAAAGCATAAAAAGGTATCTTCTCTAAAGTTCATGTAGAAAAATGCTGATGTCCAAGTTAGCAATGAAAGGGAAAAAATACTGAAACAAAATACACAAGAAAAATAAAAAGATAAAATGAAGTTCATGTAGAATAAAAGATGCAGTCCAAGTAAGCAGTTCAAGTTTCAAGACTTACATGTATAGTATCCAAACATACCATGGAAGTCTGTGTCAAACAAGTTAGAAGATGCAATTGAGTACAACCATGTCTTCCTGATATCCACGATATTATCATGGGAATAGTTTGCAAGAACCCCTTCATGAAAAGAATTAACATTCGTAAGCATGAAGAATCCACAGTCGATACTGTCATCAAACAAAAAAAGAACGATGTTAAAACAAAAATAAAGCCAAAGAATAAAAGACGTTGTAGCTTACGTACAACTACAATTAAACAAACGTGATAGAGAGAAAAAGAAAGCCAAAGTCTGCTGGGGGACATCAATCCAATCCAAAGGGAAATGGTCAATAGAAAGAGGACTAAAGGGTGTCTCCCTATCATTGCTGGCATCATTACCAAGCTTCTTGATGTTATCAGTCATCCACCGAAACAGGCGTACCGGACAGTCATCATTTAGTCAATAGTAGGAGTCGAGAAGCTGGAACCTTGAATTCTTCAGGTCAAGAAATATCAAAACCCAATGACCAACACCACCCAAGTGAGCAGGAATTTCAGGTGGGTCAAAAGTGGGGAAAACAACCTGAAGTAAGATAAACACACAAATCATTAAAAACTGAAAATTAATATCAATGGTACAAGAAAAATAAAACAATATAAACAGAGCGGATCAAGTGGAAACTAATACAGAGACAAAGAACAAGGTATTACTTACAGAATCATGCCATCCATGCTATCTGGACCAGTCGCCAAGAAGTACTTCCTCACATGGGAATCAAACTTACCTATGAAAATCTTATGCTAAAATAATGCAGACAACGACAACATATGAAATACAATGAGACCAACAAGTTTTAACTAATATGGTAAAGAACAAAACACAAAATAAATTACTATAGGGTTGACTTACACAAACCCAATACGGCAGGATGAGTTTATCTGATCCCTGGTATATGGCACGTAGACAATATAGTGCAACTTCAGCTACATTAGATTGAAGCATTCCACGAGGAGAAAAAGATATTGCGACATCTTCAATAGTAGCTTCACACTCATTATTTTGGAACATAATCTGTGATCTAAAACAAGCAACATAAAATAAAAGAAGTTTAACATCAGGAACTCAAGAAGTTCATCACATATAAAAGCACAGAAGTTCAGCTACATCACAACAGGCAGTACAAAAATCTAGATGTTCAGCACCAGAGAAGTAAAAGAAGTTCAGCAACAGAGAGTAAAGAAGTTCAGGTATTAAACCACAGGTAGTTCATAAGGTAGATGGATATAAATTTTGACCAGCTGCACTCACCTTTTAGAACGATCATTCTTAAGCCTAGTTACACTGAAATAAAAGTCATCAACCTTCTTTCGGACGACAGCAAGTTCACTATCTCCTCAGCAAAAGAATAGAAATTAAGAGCAACATACAAACACATAGATCATGACAGGAGCAACAAACAAACACAAGCACATCTCAGTTGCTACACCACAAAGATAAAACCACATGATTATAAACATCACAACCCATGCATTACAAACCTTCCCCCACATAAAAACAGGCTCACTTCACTTTATTTACAAACCACACGACAAAGCACAAACCAGAAGTTCAACTTGCACCACACAGATAGTACATAGGGATATCATGGACTAAAACCAACAACAAAAGGGATGGGGATGGGGAAAGAAGAGAGAAGCATGCTCCTCTCTTTATGGATTCTGGCTTAGACCAGTTGCAGCACTGGAATGATCATTCTCCTTTCCCAAGCTATCGCTTTTAGTGTCTTCATCGTCATCTCCAGCAGACATTGCAGTGTCGTCGACAAGGACACCAGCAGCAGCTGGAGCCGCTGGAGAATCTAAAAGAAAAAAAAACTATTGGTTGTGCTGTAGTAGGAAGAGTTGGAGAACCAGCATCAACAGCAACTGATGGCTCTGCTGTAGGAGACTTCTCCGTGCCTACAGCAGCACTACCAGTCTCAACAGCAGCCTCGATGGGATCTTTCTCTGAAATGATATCTCTAGATGTCTTGCCCTGCTCAGCATCAGAAACCCCAACACCGATGGATGACTGAGCTTCAGTTGGGTCCACCCCATCGGAGCAGTCGGTGCCTGACACAGCCTTGTCTGCAACCTTCTCTAAAGGAACACTAGCATCATCATTCTGCAGCAAGAATAAAAAGTCATTAAAAATGGGCACATAGTGATAAAATTTACAAGAAGTAAAATAAAAATGAAACAAATGGACAAGAAAAATGGTACTTTAGATCACTGCCATGAACCTCATCAACAAATATATCACTTGCGGGAGTAGGTTCATGCAAAGGGACAGTTGCACTTTCAGGTAAAACATCCTCCTCAACCCTAGCACCATCATCAATAGTCTACAAAAAATCATATAAAACACAATGTCTAATCAGCAGAAGTTCACATTACATAATTAAAGAAGGTCAGCTATGACCACTGACACATAGAGGAAGTCCAAAGACAGTAAACATAGAAGGTCAGATATCAAACTACTATAATACAAAAGGGAACAAAAGGGCCAGTTATGGAAAGCTTAGAAGTTCAAATACTGTAGTCTTTGAAGTTCAGGTACTGTAAAACAGAGAAGGTCACATACGAAAGACTAATACTAAAAAGAAGTTTAGAACACATGAAATCAATAAGGGTCACCTATGACAAAAAACAATAAGAACTGAAAGCTAACAATGAACATTAATGCAAAGAACTATAAAAAGGCAACATAAACAAACATCTTCGGTATGCTCCTCGTGGCCTCCTTAACGATCCAAATGAACAAAATCTTCCCTCTGAATCTGTCTGAAAACAACACTAGCCTCATCTTCAAAAGGCTTGCAACGAGCATCCTGCATTTCCTTGAACAACCGAAAGCTAGTCCGGAGGTGGGGAGTGCTCTGGCGAAGCTTAGCAAGAAATCTAGCTTCAATTGACAAAACCTCCTTCGAAGACTCAGTATCAAAACCAAGGCCGGGAGGAAGAATCCCATCGATGCGACTAAGACGCTCAACAGTTGTCGGAACACGGGCCATCTCCCCACAAACAGTTTCCAGAGGACCATCAATCCTAACTAGGGAAAGATTGGCAGCATCAAACAAACCCTCAAAAGACACGCCACCTTCACCACTCACACGGGCAGAAGAACCTCCTAGATCTACAGGGGGCACCAGTATTGACATACCGGGTGAATTCAAATCCTGGGGAAGTTCCACTCCCTAGGCCGATGGCACAAGGCATAGTAAGAACAGGACGTTCAATACGCCTAAAGAACACAACCTCAGCATGTGTCTTCCACTGCATACAAAACAAAAGTCAACACATCAGAAAACAAATGAAGGAACATGGAAACAAACTATAGAAGATAGTATCATAAGTTCAAGTTAAACTACACAGGAACTAATGATGCATAGAAACAACAACAGGTAGTTTCCCAAACAGGCGGTTGGTCAGGTCATCATCACCCTTCTTAACCAAGGCAGTCGCAGCAAGCTCAAAAAGCTTGGCCTGATCCATGAAATTTATGCGAGGAGTCCTCAAGTCAAGATTAGGCGTCTTGCCAATGATAAGGCAGTCCAAATACATAAGAAGCGGCGTGATGGCACAACATGTGACAACTTTTCCTCTGCTAGTCCCTTGCTGATACCTAGTAACAGCCCTTCGAATATCATCAACAACCAACTGGCAATAGTCCATATTTTCCATATCTTCAAAGACAATATTCTCACCCATTGCTGCCTCCCCGGACACTCGTGTAGACGTACCAGGAATAACAACCTTCATGAAAAGAATTAGGTAACACACCTGCAGAGCCAGATCATCCTTCGTCTCATCCTTCACAAGTTCCCCAAGGATATTCCGCAGATCCTTTGTCTTGGTGTCATCACTCCTCTTGTAGCCAAGTTGCGCCTTCAGCCTCATAACATCATTATCAAAACCATCCTCCGAGGGCCTAGGAGGGGTACGATCACCTTGAGGGAATAAAAAAGATGGTGAACAGCATCACTTGTAATATGCAAAACCTTGCTCGCCTCACCCATGTCCAGAATCATAGTTGTAGGGTCAATCCTCATGTAGATGTGGCCCACCAAAGGATGAGAAACGTTGGAATCAACCTTCAAGTCAGACACACAACCAAAACCAGCCTTGATAACCCTCGCTTTGTGCCTAAGTTGTAGCAATTTTGCGGACAACTTGACCTCTTTCACTGAGCAGCGAACCGTCTTGTTAAAACATTCTGCATCATCTCCTCCTTCATCACCTTCTTCATCTGCTTTGCCTCCTCTCTTCCTCTTCTCAGTCAGCTCCACAAGCTGATACTGCAAAAAAATACAATGACAAAGAAAAAAGGTAGAACAATGAGATAAACAAACTACACCAAAATTTCACTAATGCTGAATTGGAAAAACTACATAAGCAAATATAGCATGAACAAAAAATTATATATAGCAGAAGTTCAACAATTCAAAAAAAGAAAGTACATCTGCTTTCTAAATGTTAGCACTGTACATTTCAGAAGTTCAACTATGTCTACATAGGCAGTACAACCATGTATGACCAGAAGTTAAGATGCTTTCTAAATGTTAGAAATTTACAGAGCAGAAGTTCAACCATGTACACCAAGGCATTAAAAACCATGTATACTAAGAAGTTAAGCTAATTTCTTCATGTACATATCCAAAAGTTCACCTATGTACACAAAGGCAGTAAATACCATATAAGCCAAGCAGATCAGCTAGTTTATTCGTGTATATGAAGCAGAAGGTCAGCTATGTACACCAAGGCAGTACTACAAACACAAATATAAAAACAAACCTACAAATGGTCTCCAAAGCAGTAAACATGAGAGATTCATACCTGATCAGCAATAGCATCATCATCGTCGTCGTGCTCATCATCTGCGTTGAAATCAGCATCATCCTTGTCTCTGGATTAACACAAGAACGCTTCTTGCAACCCTTGTTAACCTTTTACGGTGCAACCTTGCGCTTAATGCTGCATTTCCTGCCCTTACCAGATGCACCAACACCACGTGGAGAAGGTGTAGGCGCCGCAGTGGCAAGCACATGAGGTCTACGATGTGGCGTACCACCGAGGGCTTGCCCTTCCTCTTCAGCAAGTTCTGCGGCCCTTGAAACATGTGGGCTCCTACGGGGAGTAACTTTACCAACTAAATGCTTCCTCGTC